>NC_080381.1:136468075-136768075 GCF_014773155.1 Arachis stenosperma
TTTTTCCTTTTTTTTTTTGTCTTAGTCTATGATCTGAACGAGTCGCACATACACCCTAGTACAGGTTCCTCGGCGCTGAGGACATCCCCGAAGAGCGGGGGATTTTGTGACATTTCGGATTGGCTGTCTTGTGTTTCTAATAAGTTGTTTCATAGTTGGCATGGTGAGTCGTATACATACTGAGTTAGTTTAGATCAATCTTAACCCGATGTTTAAAAATCAGTTATAAATTAATTAATAGAAATTTTTTATATAAATATTATAAGTTATAAGAAATCCGATAAGATAATAAGAAGATTAGATGAATAAAAAAAAAATAGAAAATCGTGCATTTGCGCGGAATCATTGCTGCTAATTCGCAACCGCGACAAGATCAACAATTCCGTGGGCTTGAGCTTCTGCTGCTGACATAAAAGCATCCCTTTCCATGTCTTCGGATACAAGCCATACAGGTTTGCCCGTTCTTTGTACATAAACTCTTGTGATAGTTTCGCGCAGCTTTAGTAGTTCTTCTGCTTCCAGGATAAATTCTCCCGTTTGTGCTTCATAAAAAGAACTAGCGGGTTGATGGATCATTACCCTAATGATATAACAAAATACTGGTTTCCTCTCTGCCGCACGATAAGGCGAGAGAGAGGAAAAAGATAGAATCGAACAACCGTACAGGCATCTTTTGCGGATTGCATACGGCTCTACTATGGAATTGATTTAGACCTTCCATCAAAGAAATAGAACATATACTAGGTCTATCAGACCCAGATCAGCATCAGTAAATGATCCAATAACCATCCTTCCTTTTTTGTTTGAAGTATTTATAAAATACTATGATGGTTCCGTTGCTTTATTATTTCGTCTGTTCTTCAGCAATCCCAAAGTGTCTTTTTTTTTTTCAAATAGTTAGAATATATATATATATTCTTGCATAACATAAATATTGTTTAAACCTTTCCGGTGTAAAAACCGAAAACTAAACAGTTTGTGACACTGAAATAGGCTTCCGATAGATCATATGAAATGGTAACTACGGGTTTTTTCATACTACTCTTTCGATACAGAATCGAATGGTTTTTGAGAAAAAATTAATATCGAACTCGAAGTGCCATGCTATTATTACTTAATATTTATTTGGCGAAGGCATAGTCTTCTTTTTTTTTTAAAGGACTCATTGGCGCCAAGCGTGAGGGAATGCTAGACGTTTGGTAATTTCTCCTCCTGCCAAAAGAAAAGATCCCATTGAAGCAGCTAATCCCATGCATACTGTCTGTACAGCGGGTCGTACAAATTGCATAGTATCATAAATTGCTATTCCGGGTATTACCCATCCGCCCGGAGAATTTATAAACAGATACAAATCTTTGTTCTCGTCCTCCATACTAAGGTATATTATAAGGCCAATAAGTTGATTCGATATTTCACTATCAACCTCTTGGCCTAAAAAAAGTAGTCTTTCTCTATAAAGTCGGTTGATTAGGATAAGATTTTATCCTTTAAGAGCCGTACATGCATCTTTTGATGCATACGGTTCACAAAAGATCGCAAAAATAAATCAATGTGTAGATTTCAACCCCTTTTTTATTACTTTATGACTCTTTTCCAGAATGGACTTTTTAGAATTTCTAACGAAGGGAAAGGAAAGGTCTTTTTCTTACAATTCTTTTTTTCAATAAAGAGGACTTTTGAGCCCTTCTTTTATCCATACATATAGAATGTATTTAACTTTTTGAACTAACTCCTCATTGATGTATTGTTTTCATCGAGATCGAATCTAAATAAAATTAAATCACAATGTAATTTTCTTGTTTCTGAATGGGCTTCTTTAATTCTTTTCTTTTAGGTTTCTGTTCTACTCTGAGTAAAGATCTGCCCGATTCTTATTTGCACATATAGGACAAATACTGCAATACCACATCTTTTTGCTTTTGCTACGAACCCCCTGATTCTGAATTTATTTTTTCACATATATGACATGCTAGAAGTAGTAATCCTTGGTATATTACCCAATTGGGTTTGTCTAAACAGAGCCTGGATGCTTCATTTTATTTATTGGTCCAGTCAAGCCAACCATAAATAATTCAAAATTGAGAATACTAATTTGGATACCCCCTAAAAAACTAAAAGATCGATCTAATTGAACTTCATTACACTTCACGCTCCAGATTTATGACGATTCAATCAATATTTTTCGGGGTGAAAGAGAGGATACCTCAATCGGTGGAGAAAACGGGGAAATCCCATATAACCCATATATATCTGACAAGTCGCACTATATGTCAACCCAAGATGCATCTTCCTCTCCAGGACTTCGAAAGGGAACTTTTGGAACACCAATAGGCATAAAATGGAAAACAAAAATGAAGTAATATATGTAACTTTGATGTGGAAACGTAAAGGTTTATTGTCTAAAAATTGATTTTTCTTTATTTTATCATATTGTATTTATAAATGATAAATAAAAAAAGGGGAGGTTGCTCCTATATGAGTGTTTTTATTCGTGAATGCAAACATATCTTTTTTTATCATTCAAAGAACCTGTTTGTAATAACTATCCCTTTTTTTTATTCATTTGGTCAACGTCCTCCCACACCACCATTGCGTATTGTTATTTATCGGATATAGAATAAAATAGATCCACTTCTTTTTGTTCCTACTGAATAGAATTGTTCCATTTTTCCTAAAAACCTAGAACAAATATAAATCCTTTACCAGATATAATTGACTGCAAAGGGGGTTCCATAGTATATTTTTTAGTATCTTTTTTCTAGTGCAATAAAGTTACATAGTGTCTATTTTTTGCTGAAAAAAAAAAGAGGGGTATTCTCATGGGTTTGCCTTGGTATCGTGTTCATACTGTTGTATTAAATGATCCCGGCCGCTTACTTTCTGTCCATATAATGCATACGGCTCTGGTTGCTGGTTGGGCCGGTTCGATGGCTCTATATGAATTAGCAGTTTTTGATCCCTCTGATCCTGTTCTTGACCCAATGTGGAGACAGGGTATGTTTGTTATACCCTTCATGACTCGTTTAGGAATAACCAATTCGTGGGGCGGTTGGAGTATCACAGGAGGTACTACGCCGAATCCGGGTATTTGGAGTTATGAAGGTGTGGCTGGAGCACATATTGTGTTTTCGGGCTTGTGCTTTTTGGCGGCTATCTGGCATTGGGTCTATTGGGATCTAGAAATCTTTTGTAATGAACGTACAGGCAAACCCTCTTTGGATTTGCCAAAAATCTTTGGAATTCATTTATTTCTTGCAGGGGTGGCTTGTTTTGGTTTTGGCGCATTTCATGTAACAGGATTGTATGGTCCTGGGATATGGGTGTCCGATCCTTATGGCCTAACCGGAAGGGTTCAATCCGTAAATCCCGCATGGGGTGTAGAAGGTTTTGATCCTTTTGTTCCGGGAGGAATAGCCTCTCATCATATTGCAGCAGGGACATTGGGCATATTGGCGGGCCTTTTCCATCTTAGTGTACGTCCACCCCAACGTCTATACAAAGGATTGCGTATGGGAAATATTGAAACCGTCCTTTCCAGTAGTATCGCTGCTGTATTTTTTGCAGCTTTTGTTGTTGCTGGAACTATGTGGTATGGTTCAGCAACAACTCCGATTGAATTATTTGGCCCCACTCGTTATCAATGGAATCAGGGATACTTCCAACAAGAAATATATCGACGAGTTAGTGCTGGGCTAGCCGAAAATCAAAGTTTATCAGAAGCTTGGTCTAAAATTCCCGAAAAATTAGCTTTTTATGATTACATCGGCAATAATCCGGCAAAAGGGGGCTTATTTAGAGCGGGCTCAATGGATAATGGAGATGGAATAGCCGTCGGTTGGTTAGGACATCCTATCTTTAGAGATAAAGAGGGGCGTGAACTTTTTGTAAGGCGTATGCCTACTTTTTTGAGACATTTCCAGTTGTTTTGATAGACGGAGACGGAATTGTTAGAGCCGATGTTCCTTTTCGAAGAGCAGAATCGAAGTATAGTGTTGAACAAGTAGGTGTAACTGTTGAGTTCTATGGTGGCGAACTCAACGGAGTCAGTTATAGTGATCCCGCTACTGTGAAAAAATATGCTAGACGTGCTCAATTGGGTGAAATTTTTGAATTAGATCGTGCCACTTTGAAATCAGATGGTGTTTTTCGTAGCAGTCCAAGGGGTTGGTTTACTTTTGGACATGCTTCGTTTGCTCTTCTCTTCTTTTTCGGGCACATTTGGCATGGTGCTAGAACTTTGTTCCGAGATGTTTTTGCTGGCATCGACCCCGATTTGGATGCTCAAGTAGAATTTGGAGCATTCCAAAAACTGGGCGATCCGACTACAAGAAGGCAAATAGTCTGATTCGGATAGAACGTTATTTTTTTTTTGTTTCTTTTTTACTATACTTTTGTTTGGGGTGATTTAAATTAAATCATAGGGAATTTGATTAATCTTGATTTGAATGATTGTATTTTTTTACTCTAATCTAATAAACAGGTATGAAAGCTATAATTGTAAACCAGGATGAAATCTATGGAAGCATTGGTTTATACATTCCTCTTAGTCTCGACTTTAGGAATAATTTTTTTTGCTATCTTTTTTAGAGAACCCCCTAAAGTTCCAACTAAAAAGACGAAATGATTTTTCATTATCTCGATTGAAGTAATGAGCCCCAATATTGGTATATTGGGAGCTCATTACTTCAACTAGTCTCCGTGTTCTTCGAATGGATCTCTTAGTTGTTGAGAGGGTTGCCCAAAAGCAGTATATAAAGCATACCCAGTAAAACTTACAAGTAAACCAGATATAGAGATAGCAACTAGGGTTGCTGTTTCCATTTTTCTCAAATTTCAAGACCACAATGAATCTATAGGATAAAATCCTATATTTACAGTGAAATGGTATACAAAGTCAACAGATCTCAATGAATAAAAAATAGGATTTATGGCTACACAAACCGTTGAGAGTAGTTCTAGATCTGGTCCAAGACGAACTACTGTAGGGGCTTTATTGAAACCGTTGAATTCAGAATATGGTAAAGTAGCTCCGGGGTGGGGAACTACTCCTTTAATGGGTGTTGCAATGGCTTTATTTGCTATATTTCTATCTATTATTTTAGAAATTTATAATTCGTCCATTTTACTGGACGGAATTTCTATGAATTAGATTCATAAGAACCGACTAACTATCTTTTTTATTTATATATTTTTTTAAATAAATAAAAGGGGTAAATTTACCCATTTTGGTTTTTTATTTCTAGGCCAGTTCATTTTGAATTTGGTAGTTTGACCGTGGAATTTCGTTCTTTCTTTATTTCCGGAATATGAGTGTGTGACTTGTTCTAATTGATCTTATTGCAAATACAGAACAAAAATAAAGGATCTGTCATCTTGATAGAGATGGTTTTACCCCGTCAGATATTATTTTCTAGTATCTGGAGCACGGAATATATAAAATAGATTTTAAAAAGTATTAGAACTATGATTCATACTTAATATTTCGACCTCGCAACCGGACTTTAATAAATTTTTATTAGAAGATACGTAAGTTAGAATAAATAAAAAAATTTTGATTCTTTCAAATAAAATTGCCACTGTTTGTCTTTTTTTTATCAAAGCAAAAAAATGTCTTTTGATTTCTTTTTTCATTCTATCCTATCTTTTTCTTGAATAAGTGATAATCCAGCAGTTCTTACTCAGGGAATTTTTGGACATTAAAGGTTTTTTTGAATCATTGTGGTTCTGGTATGAATCTGAGGTTTTGTTTAATTGTTCATAGGGTCTTAACAAGAGAATTCTTATCAATACTAATAATAAAGAAGACGGCACTAAAAAAGTCGCATTCTACAAAAAAATCAAAGAAAAAATGAAGTAAATAGAATATTCAAGAGGCCTGTAAAGATCAAGATAAAGACGAGTGCGCCGACTTGAGATTTTGGCATTATAACCCTGCACAGATCAATTTAAGGATTTATATATTTTTCTTATCTTCAAATAAGATTTGGAATAATAGGATTAAATTAAGAAGTTTAAAACTTTTTATTATTTAAATTTAACATATCCGTTTCCGTTACAACCAGTATTGGGTTTTTCTGTTTGAGCCGTACGAGATGAAATTCTCATATACGGTTCTCAGAGGGGGAGTTCCTTTGGTTTACCTATCTCAATAAAGTCTATGATTGGTTCGAAGAACGTCTTGAGATTCAGGCGATTGCCGATGATATAACTAGTAAATATGTCCCTCCTCATGTCAACATATTCTATTGTTTAGGAGGAATTACACTTACTTGCTTTTTAGTCCAAGTAGCAACGGGGTTTGCTATGACCTTTTATTATCGTCCGACCGTTACTGAGGCTTTTGCTTCGGTTCAATATATAATGACTGAGGCTAACTTTGGTTGGTTAATCCGATCTGTTCATCGATGGTCGGCAAGTATGATGGTTTTAATGATGATCCTGCACGTATTTCGTGTGTATCTTACCGGCGATTTTAAAAAACCTCGTGAATTGACGTGGGTTACGGGCGTTGTTTTGGCTGTATTGACCGCATCTTTTGGTGTAACTGGTTATTCCTTACCTTGGGACCAAATTGGTTATTGGGCAGTCAAAATTGTAACAGGAGTACCCGAAGCTATTCCCGGAATAGGATCGTCTGTCGTGGAATTATTAAGGGGAAGTGCTAGTGTAGGACAATCTACCTTGACTCGTTTTTATAGTTTACATACTTTTGTATTACCTCTTCTTACTGCTGTATTTATGTTAATGCACTTTCCAATGATACGTAAGCAAGGCATCTCCGGTCCTTTATAGAGAATATGGATCCTAGATATTTCTAATCAATCATTTTTTATTTTGGGGAGGAACAAAAGTATTTCATTGCTACAAATATGGATTATTAAAAAATAAGACATGTATTTGGATATTTCCCTGCAACTTAAGACTTAACAAAATTAGCGTCTTATTTTTTTATTTGACATACACGAATAGTTGATAGTTGAGGGGGATTCTCCGAAGAAAAAACGGATTATGGGAGTGTGTGACTTGAACTATTGATTGGATCGCGCAGATGGATGACTTTTTCATATCTGCCACATTTTAATTTGCAATAAAATGTGTCTCTTTGTTCCAACCACCGCGCAAGCCCCCCTACAGAGGATAGGCCGGTTCACTTGAAGAGATTCTTTTCTATGATCAGACTTGATCATGTCCTGGATGACCGGGCTTCGTAAGATCCACTAAAACTAAAATAAGTGAAGTGGTCTAATACGGATTCCGTCTTATCGATTTCACTTAACTTAATAGTATTGAAATGCATTCATTTCCTATGCATTGACTCGATTTATGATACTATCGGAGTGAAACAAGTAGATCTAAAGAAGAACAGGGGTTAGATTCCATTAGTAACAAGTAAATCCTTTAATTTAATATGTAAATGTATGTTAAAAAGTCCCGATATCTTTTTTTGAGGGGGGCAAAAATATCAAGGTCTGAGATGACCCAGAAAGCACTATAAATTTAAGAAAGCCTACTTGGGTATTGAGCATTTACAAATAAGAAATGAGTTTTTCACAATAGATAGTTGTGTAACTCCGTAAAACAATAGACTCTTTAACAAGAGAAAAAATCTTCTATGATGAATTGAATAATTATTGGAACTCTCAAAATGAAGAAAAAAAAAAACTAAGCAATGAAATTCTAAACAGGGCGGAAGTTCTAGATAAGGAATTTATACCATTGGATATATTCCAAAAACGAATTAGATTATGCAATGAAGAGACTCAAACAAAAAACTTACCTAAACTATTATTAATTCAATTTTTTCTATTTCTCTTTATTGAAATACTCCAATTTAACTATTCCATATCCATTTATTTATATACTCTACATTTCTAGACTCTAATATATATCTAATAGATAAGATATATCTAATCGATTAGAATATAGAACTTTATGGATATAATAAAAAAGAAAAATAAGATAGATATATTATGTTTATGCAATAAATTAAGTATCTTTGTCTTCGGCTCAATCCTTTTTTGAAGATTGAGCCGAGTTTAATTGCAATTATCTAGAACGAACAGTAACCACCGGATTACAAAGTATCCATTGCTGGGAATTCAAATTTGATCGCCTTCCATACTTCACAAGCAGCAGCTAATTCAGGACTCCATTTGCTCGCCTCACGGATGATTTCATTACCCTCACGAGCAAGATCACGACCCTCATTCCGAGCCTGTACACATGCTTCGAGAGCTACTCGATTAGCTACGGCACCTGGTGCATTTCCCCAAGGATGCCCTAAGGTTCCACCACCGAATTGGAGTACGGAATCATCTCCAAAGATCTCGGTCAGAGCAGGCATATGCCAAACGTGAATACCCCCTGAAGCAACGGGAAGAACACCTGGTAGAGAAACCCAATCCTGAGTGAAATAAATCCCACGGCTTCGATCTTTTTCAATAAAATCATCACGTAATAAATCAACAAAACCTAAAGTAATATCTCTTTCCCCTTCAAGTTTACCTACTACGGTACCGGCGTGAATATGATCTCCACCAGACAAACGTAACGCTTTAGCTAGTACACGAAAGTGCATACCATGATTCTTCTGTCTATCGATAACTGCGTGCATTGCACGATGGATATGAAGAAGTAGTCCATTATCCCGGCAATAATGAGCCAAACTAGTATTTGCAGTGAATCCCCCTGTTAAGTAATCGTGCATTACGATAGGAGCGCCCAATTCTCTAGCAAATACAGCTCTTTTTATCATTTCTTCGCATGTACCTGCAGTAGCGTTCAAGTAATGCCCTTTGATTTCACCAGTTTCGGCCTGGGATTTAAAAATTGCTTCGGCACAAAATAAGAAACGGTCTCTCCAACGCATAAATGGTTGAGAATTCACATTTTCATCATCTTTGGTAAAATCAAGTCCACCGCGAAGACATTCATAAACTGCTCTACCGTAATTCTTCGCGGATAACCCCAATTTTGGTTTAATAGTACATCCCAATAGGGGGCGACCATACTTGTTTAATTTATCTCTTTCAACTTGGATGCCATGAGGCGGACCTTGGAAAGTTTTAATATAAGAGATAGGGATTCGCAAATCTTCCAGACGTAGGGCGCGAAGGGCCTTGAACCCAAATACATTACCTACAATGGAAGTAAACATGTTAGTAACAGAACCTTCCTCAAAAAGGTCTAAAGGATAAGCTACATAGGCAATATATTGATTTTCTTCGCCAGCAACCGGCTCGATGTTGTAGCATCGTCCTTTGTAACGATCAAGACTGGTAAGCCCATCGGTCCAAACAGTTGTCCATGTACCAGTAGAAGATTCGGCAGCTACCGCGGCACCCGCTTCTTCCGGAGGAACTCCAGGTTGAGGAGTTACTCGGAATGCTGCCAAGATATCAGTATCTTTCGTTTCATACTCAGGAGTATAATAAGTCAATTTATAATCTTTAACACCAGCTTTGAACCCAACACTTGCTTTAGTCTCTGTTTGTGGTGACATAAATCCCTCCCTACAACTCATGAATTAAGAATTATCGCAACAACCAGATCTACTCGACACTACTATACTTAGTAGTTAACGAAACCTTTCACTTCACAAGAATCTTTCAAAAAATGATCAACTAATATTATCAATCAATCCGAATAGTTTGTTATTAAACGATAGTATTTGATTTGCCAAATACATCATTATTGTATACTCTTTCATATGTATGGCGCAACCCAATCCTTGGTTTTTCGCAATCTCTTATCCTTTTTTTTTAATCAAAAAAAAAATATATCTAATCTAAATAAAAAAGTAATTCTTGACCTTGACAGTAATATATGTTAATCCTAGATGTCAAAATAGTAAAAAAAAAAATACTAGGTATAAATTGTATGCTCGCCCATGAAATATGAGCAATAGGTGCCGATGATATAGAAGAACCAAATCGTAAATAAAGTTCAGGTTCGAATCCCATAGAAAATATAGGCGGTATTGTCTATAATTATAGACAAATTCAAGACTTTCGAAAGATTTCATCCAACTAAAAAGAAAAGATTTCATACAAATTAATAATTTAATTCTATTAATTTTTTGAATCATTTGGTTGAAGTTGAAAAATTCAACCATTGCAATGGAGGCAGTACGTTAAACAATTGAATTGTTTGGATGGTACAAACTAGAGTACTAACTCCGATTTATTATTTTATTATTTCTATTTAATTAACTGATCAACTTACTTTGCTTTGTTATCAAGCATTTTTTTGAATTTGATTTCAAAAATCTTCTAATCTAACTAAAACTAAAAAAAGGATATATTAAAATATGAGAATAAATCCTACCACTTCTGGTCCTGAGATTTCTGTGCTTGAAAAAAAAAACCTGGGACGTATCGACCAAATAATAGGTCCGGTATTGGATGTAGCTTTCCCTCCAGGGAAGATGCCAAATATTTACAACGCTCTGGTAGTAAAGGGTCGAGACATTGTTGGTCAACAAATTAACGTGACTTGTGAAGTACAGCAATTATTAGGAAATAATCGAGTTAGAGCTGTAGCTATGAGCGCTACAGATGGTCTAATGAGAGGAATGGAAGTGATTGATACGGGAGCTCCCCTAAGTGTTCCAGTGGGCGGAGCAACTCTAGGACGAATTTTTAACGTACTTGGCGAACCTATTGATAATTTGGGTCCTGTAGATACTCGCACAACATCTCCTATTCATCGATCCGCGCCTGCCTTTATACAATTAGACACAAAATTATCCATTTTTGAAACCGGAATTAAAGTAGTAGATCTTTTAGCTCCTTATCGCCGTGGAGGAAAGATTGGACTCTTTGGCGGAGCTGGAGTGGGTAAAACAGTACTTATTATGGAATTGATCAATAACATTGCCAAAGCTCATGGCGGTGTATCCGTATTTGGCGGAGTGGGGGAGCGTACTCGTGAGGGAAATGATCTTTACATGGAAATGAAAGAATCCGGAGTAATTAATGAAAAAACTATTGGAGAATCAAAAGTTGCTCTAGTGTACGGTCAAATGAATGAACCGCCTGGAGCCCGTATGAGAGTTGGTTTAACTGCCCTAACTATGGCGGAATATTTCAGAGATGTTAATGAACAAGACGTGCTTCTATTTATCGACAATATCTTCCGATTCGTCCAAGCGGGATCCGAAGTGTCAGCCTTATTGGGTCGAATGCCTTCCGCTGTAGGTTATCAACCGACCCTTAGTACCGAAATGGGTTCTTTACAAGAAAGAATTACTTCTACCAAAGAAGGGTCTATAACTTCTATTCAAGCAGTTTATGTACCCGCAGACGATTTGACCGACCCTGCCCCTGCTACGACATTTGCACATTTGGATGCTACGACCGTACTATCAAGAGGATTGGCTGCCAAAGGTATCTATCCAGCTGTAGATCCTTTAGATTCAACGTCAACTATGCTCCAACCTCGGATTGTTGGTGAAGAACATTATGAAACTGCGCAAAGAGTTAAACAAACTTTACAGCGTTACAAAGAACTTCAGGACATTATAGCTATCCTTGGGTTGGACGAATTATCCGAAGAGGATCGCTTAACTGTAGCAAGAGCACGGAAAATTGAGCGTTTCTTATCACAGCCTTTTTTCGTAGCAGAAGTATTTACCGGTTCGCCAGGAAAATATGTAGGTCTAGCAGAAACAATTAGAGGGTTTAAATTGATTCTTTCTGGAGAATTAGACGGTCTTCCCGAGCAAGCCTTTTATTTGGTGGGTAATATCGATGAAGCAACTGCGAAGGCTACGAACTTAGAAATGGAGGGGAAATTGAAGAAATGACTTTAAATCTTTGTGTACTGACCCCCAATCGAATTGTTTGGGATTCAGAAGTGAAGGAAATTATTTTGTCCACTAATAGTGGACAAATTGGAGTATTACCAAATCATGCACCTATTGCTACAGCTGTAGATATAGGTATCTTGAGAATACGCCTTAATGACCAATGGGTAACAATGGCTCTGATGGGTGGTTTTGCTAGAATAGGCAATAATAAGATCACCATTTTAGTAAATGATGCCGAGAAGAGTAGTGACATTGATCCAGAAGAAGCTAAACAAACTCTTGAAATAGCAGAAGCTAACTTGAGTAAAGCTGAAGGCAAGAGACAACTAATCGAGGCAAATCTATCTCTCCGACGAGCTAGGACACGAGTAGAGGCTATCAATATGCTTTCGCAATAAGAAAATTGGTGTATACGAATAATTCTAAAAAGTGAAATAAAAAAATGAAATAGAAGAAAATATACAAAAAAAGGTATAGGTCGAACTTATTAGCTACCATAGTCAATGGTAGCTAATAAGTTCGACCTATACCTACTTACCTACTATTGGATTTGAACCAATGACTACCGCCGTATGAAAGCAATACTCTAACCACTGAGTTAAGTAGGTCATTTTTTACAAAAAAATGGAAAGAAAAGGGAAGGGGGGTACCCGTCTATCAGATCAATGGATTATAAAAGGAATATTAAATATACGCAATACCAAGGCAATATCAATAAAAAAGAATTTGATCACGGAATATTCATCTTGACAAGAATTTTTGGATATAATATGATCAAATATGTATCAAGAACGCAAGGGCTATAGCTCAGTTAGGTAGAGCACCTCGTTTACACGCGCGCCAATGTTTTTTTTTTTCAAAGGAGTCCATCATGTAATTAAAAGAGTTGATCTTTTTGAGAAATCGATGTCTTACTCCACTTTAGGGAACAAAACAAGAGAACAATAGTCTGACAAAGGGTTGAGACGTCCAGTAGAATCCATCATTGATTTGAGATATTGATAAGGTGAATACCCAGTCTATTCAATGCTATGCATAATGAGTAAAGGGACCTCAAAAAAATTCTCTTTTCGGCCTATCTTATGAACTTTAAGGTGTATAGGGTTTCATTTCTTGATACTTTCAATTTTTTTTAGTAGTTCGATAGAGAGTCCATTAAACTTAAGTTGATCTAGGCCATATTCATAAAAAGCAATATTTTCTATTTTAATAATTCTAATATTATATTTTATTAATATATTAGAATATATATATTTTATATGTACAAAAATATACAATAAAGATTTTGACAATAAATAAAGATTGTACAAATTTTAAAGAACAAAATGTTTGTTATGCTTAATATCTTTAGTTTGGTCTGTATTCATATTAACTCCGCTCTTTATTCAAGTAGTTTTCTGTTGGCAAAATTACCCGAAGCCTATGCTTTTTTGAATCCAATTGTAGATATTATGCCAGTAATACCCTTACTCTTTTTTCTTTTAGCTTTTGTTTGGCAAGCTGCTGTAAGTTTTCGATGAAATAGTCAATTGGAATAAATATCCTAAAAAAATTCGGAATTTATTCGCAACTAAAAATTAGAACATTTCAAAAATTTAAAAGATCAGATAAGTCTTACTGTGTGAATCCTCGATTCAAATATTGAGATTTTTTGATAGACAAGAAAAATCAGGACCATCTCATTGTTTCCTCATTCTTACGTTTTTTCCACTGACAAATCCTTTTATTATTCGATTTGTATTAGATTTGAGTGTACCATCAGTATCCGAGTTGTGGATATGAAAAAAAGATTGTGATACAAATGTTGATAATAGTATATCGTTAATCATAATAAAAAAAAATAAAAAGAAAGCGCTTTTACTACATACAAATACAAAGAAATTTCGGAATTTTTCTATTTCGTACTATTTGTATTGTACAATTCCTTTGTTTGTGGGATTCTTTTTTCTCACGCGATAAAGAATTCAATTTTCGAATGGATTCCTACCTATGCCTAGATCTCGGATAAATGGAAATTTTATTGACAAGACCTTTTCTATTGTAGCCAATATCTTATTACGAATAATTCCGACAACCTCGGGAGAAAAGGAGGCATTTACTTATTACAGAGATGGTGCGATTTGATTATTTTTTTTACCGATCTCAGTCTTATGAGAAAGACACATTATTTTATTCGTAAAAAAATGGCAAAAAACCGACGCTTGCTGAAGGTGAAGTTTACAAATAAAAAATAAATTCCTTCTGTCGTGTATCCCCGATTAATGCAGCCTCATATGCTTCAATTATAGATTTTTAGTATTAAGCGAAAGGTTATACCTATACTATGGAGTTAGATTAACCTTACTCCACTAGTAGCAATAGGCGGCATGGGGGAAGAAGCACTACGATTAGGAATCGACAACACGAAAACTTTGTAAAAAAATTCTTCCTTTCTTTTCGGGATCGGAACTAACAAGAATGGTTGGGACAACAAGCATCCATCTCGTTCGTATTTTTGGATACCCGTATAACCATCGAAGGGTGTTGAGGTGACTAATTCCGGGAAATTAAGCGGCGTTGAGGACAAAGATATTGTTGGAGTTATCCTTTTTATCCAGTACCAACAAACTTGATGTTAAGAAAAGATCTTTTACAGGAAGGTTGGCTAGAGATTTCTTGTAAAAACACTAGCCCTGCACAGGTGATAATGAGAGAGAATACTGGAATCTTTTTTTGATTTAATGTATTCATTTTTTTTTCATTATACACATAAAGGAGGAGCCGTATGAGATGAAAATATCACGTACGGTTCTGGAGCGGAGATTCTTTGAACTGAATGACGACCGTAACGGATGTCAGCGCAATCTGAAGGAAATTATGCAGAAGCTTTACAGAATTATTATGAGGCTATGCGACTGGAAATTGATCCCTATGATCGAAGTTATATACTTTATAACATAGGCCTTATTCACACAAGTAACGGAGAACATACAAAAGCTTTAGAATATTATTTTCGGGCACTCGAACGAAATCCGTTTTTACCCCAAGCTTTTAATAATATGGCCGTGATCTGTCATTACGTGCGACTATCTCCACTATAGAAAAAAAGGCTTTGTACATATATATCGTTCAAAACTACGATTTTTATCAGCTGTAGGAAACAAAAAAACTTCATAGAATAAAAAAAAAAAAATGAAGAAATAGAGATATGCCTAGATACTTTTTTCTATGGATAAAAGATCCAATTGATAGAGGAAGCGCCGTAAAGATCAATTGGCGAGGTTTTAGGCCGAGACAATAAGAACTGCTTACAACTTATATCATGATACGCGCTTTCACATCTTCTTAAGCCGAAATGAAATGGCTGGGGAGAGGGAAGGTTCCCTTTTTTTAGTTTTAGGGTACTCCGGGAAACAGATCCAGTGGAGACGGGATGGGGCCTGTAGCTCAGAGGATTAGAGCACGTGGCTACGAACCACGGTGTCGGGGGTTCGAATCCCTCCTCGCCCACAACCGGCCAAAAAGGTAAGGACCCTTACCTCTGGGGGTAAGAAAATCATGATCGGGCTAGCGGACCCAAAGCTATGGAACTTGGGTGTGGGTATTTTGTCGAAATGGAATGGCCTTACCTTACTGTTTTCTTAAAAAAGAAACAAAATTTTCGTAAATGGTGGATATTTCTAAATAAAAAAGTATGTCCTAAGCTTTAGCTTTTAATCCGCATATTTTTACCCTTCGTAATTCTTCCTCAGCCAGGCTTGTGCAGAATAGCAGAACAAGTAAAGTATTTGTAGCATAGCAAAAACAAAAATGCCTTCCTCGTCATTAATATGTTTGCTCGCGGCAATTGTAGCCTCTCGGGAGAATTGATGACTGCATCAAAGATGCACTTGCTATTGCTAATACTAGTACATCGGAGAATTCTGAATTGGTTAGTTTAAATAGCCCCGGACTGTGGAACAAGGGAGTATCCCGAACCTACACCGAGGTATTGACGGCGATTCTCAAATATCGCAGAACCGAACGGGATACGATGAGATAGAATGCAATAGAGACAAACAAAAGACAGGGGGAACGGGTTACCTACTTTTAACGGTCAAAGCGAACCCAACCCTTTCATTTCGAATTCAAGAATTCGGAATGAACCAAACCTCCCCAAGTAGGATTCGAACCTACGACCAGTCAGTTAACAGCCGACCGCTCTACCACTGAGCTACTGAGGAACAACGGGAAATTTGATCTCATAGAGTTCAATTCCCGTTCTCAACCCATGACCAATATGAGCTCGAAGTTTCCTTCGTAACTCGTGGAACTTCTTCGCAATGGCTCTGTTCCATGCCTCATTTCAAAGGGAACCTCAAAGTGGCTCTATTTCATTATATTCCACCCATATCAAAATTCCACTCATTTTAGATCCCCCCTCTTTGGTGTCAGTGAGATAAGAGATGTCGTTTCTAGTCTATCTCTTTCTATTTCTATATAGAAATATGGAAGGTTGAAAAATCATTATATAAATATATGGATTTAAAATTAGATAATAATCCGGAGATTGCAATAGATAATAAAAAACAGAAGATAATAAAAAACAGAGGTTTGCGATGATTTTTCAATCTTTTATACTGGATAATCTAGTATACTTATGCATGAAGATAATGAATTCGGTCGTTGTGGTCGGACTCTATTATGGATTTCTGAGCACATTCTCCATAGGGCCCTCTTATCTCTTCCTTCTTCGAGCTCGGATTATGCAAGAAGGGACCGAGAAGAAACTATCAGCAACAGCTGGGTTTATTACGGGACAGCTCATCATGTTCATATCGATCTATTATGCGCCTTTGCATCTAGCATTGGGTAGACCTCATATAATAACTGTCATACCTCTACCCTATCTTTTATTTCATTTCTTCGGCAATAATAAAAAAAACTTTTTGAATTATGGGGACAAGAAAAAGAATTCAATACGTAAATTTAGCATTCAAAGAATATTCTTTACTAATCTTATTTTTCAGTTATTTAACCCCCTTGTCTTACCAAGTTCCATATTAGTCAGATTAGTAAACAAATAAAAAAAGAGAGCAAATTACTAAAAGAATGAATAAAAAAGATAATAATATATATATATATGAAGAAATTCGTCCACCCCCAATATATTTTATGGCCTCTCCCATAAAAAAACTTAAGATACCAATTCCATTTGGAATTGCATCAATTACTTGTCTATCAATATAATGATTTATTTTAGCGAATTTTCTTACATTTGTAATGAAAAAACTTCCATAAAAAGCATCCAGATAACCACGATTAGATGACCAATCATATATGGCATTGATTATTTTTTCTAGAATTTTTGTTTTACGAACATTTTTTTCAAATATATTTTTTAAGTTCAAATTTTGTAAAACCGAATAAACGGGCTTATAGATAAAAGACGCTATAAATATTCCGAAAAAAGACAGACTGACCGAAAAAGTTGCATTTGTTAAAAATTCAAACCAATCGAAAGAATTTTGAAAATTTTGATGCAACAGGTCTATAGAAGGGATTAACAATTTGGATAATATATCCAAATTTGTTCCTTCTTGGCTAAAAGAGATTCCTATTACTCCAACCAACAAAGTAAATAATACTAATATAAACATAGAAAAAAGCATAGTATTGGTGGATTCATGAGGATAAAAAGGAGAAGGCTTTTTAGTATCAAAATGAGTAGTATCAATAAGAAGACGTGTTATGCTTTTGACATTTTGATTAATTCTATGGAAATATGCCCTCTTGTTAAAAAAAAGATATTTCTGGTCATTATTTATTAATGTTAATAAATCTATTAAATAAAATCTTTTGTTTACTTTTTGTTTTCTTTCTTTACCCCACAAAGATATTGAATATAATGAATTTTTTTTTTTGCCATTGAGATTTTGAAAATGAACATTGAAATATCCTTCAAAAACAAGTAAATAGATGCGAAACATATAAAATGCGGTTAATCCAGCTGTAAAATAAGCTAATATTGCAAAAATTGGCGAATACAACCAACTATCATTAAGAATCAGATCTTTGGACCAAAAACAAGCAAAGGGTGGAATACCACAAAGAGAGAGCGTACCTATTAAAAAAGCTGTTTTTGTAATTGGCGTATGTTTTGTTAACCCACCCATAAGAACCATATTTTGACTTTTTTCTGGAGAATATCCAACAATAGTTTCCATTGAATGAATAATTGATCCAGATCCTAAGAACAACAATGCTTTTGAATAAGCATGAGTAATTAAATGAAATAGAGCAGCTCGGGAAGATCCCATACCTAGAGCTAACATTATATAACCCAATTGAGACATTGTAGAATAGGCCAAATTTCTCTTAATATCTTTTTGAGCAATAGCTAAAGTAGCTCCCAAAAATAATGTTATTATACCAATGAAAGCTATTCCATTCATTATGGTAGGTATAGCTATGAAAAGAGGAAGAAGTCTAGCTACAAGAAAGATTCCCGCCGCTACCATAGTAGCAGCATGTATAAGAGCAGAAATTGGAGTAGGCCCCTCCATAGCATCCGGTAACCATACATGAAGGGGAAATTGGGCAGATTTAGCTACGGAACCGCAAAATAACAATAGGGCACACAAAGTAACAAAAAAAACATTAAGATAATTATTAAAAATCAAGTTATTGAATATTTGAAACAAATCCCGAAATTCCAAACTACCCGTTATCCAATAAAGACCTAAAATACCTAATAATAAACCAAAATCCCCTACACGATTAGTTACAAATGCCTTTTGACAAGCATTTGCTGCAATAGGACGTGTAAACCAAAAACCTATTAATAGATAAGAACACATTCCAACTAATTCCCAAAAGATATAAATTTGGATCAAATTCGAACTAGTAACTAATCCCAACATTGAAGCATTAAAAAAACTCATATAAGCAAAAAATCTCAAATATCCTTGATCGTGAGACATATAATTATCACTATAAATAAGAACCAAAATGCCAACAGTAGTGATTAATATTAACATAATAAGGGTAAGTGAATCGATCAAGTAACCAAATTCTAAAGAAAGATCATTATTTATAGTCCAAGACCACACATATTGATAGATGAAACTCTTATTGTTATTTATTTGATCGATCGACAGCGCGACGGAAAAAAGCATAACTATACCTAACAATAAAATACTGAGAAAAGCCCACCTACGTCGAAGATTTTTTGTTGCTGTGGGAAAAAATAGAAGTCCCGCCCCTATCAACATAGGAACTGGAAGCGGAATGAAAGGTATGATCCATAAAGATTGATGTGTATATTCCATAAAAAAAGAATAAAAGATAAAATATTTTTTTTCCTAATGAGTTTTGTTTCTTATTCGTCGGTTTTATCTCTTTTGTAAAGGCTTCAGTTAATAAAAAAAAAAAGAGTGAACATATAAATAGAATTATTTATTTTTCTGAATCTTTGCACAATACTTCTAATATTTCCGAATATTTCAAAGTACTAAAAAAGGTCGAATAAACAAATTCAAATTCCTAATACACTTTTTTTAATATTTGTATTTTAGTAAAAAATTCTCATAAAACGAAATTTGTCAAATCAAATAAAAACATTCGTTTATTTTGTTTGATATGCAGTAAAATTAAATTCATATGACATGACCCAATCGAATAAATAAGAATTTTTTTCTTTTATTTCAAAAGCATTAGTTTTTTCGAAGTAATTTCTTTTTTTACATTAAACAGATATCTATGTTTGGCAAAATTTTGAAAAAAGTGTTATAATATTCAAAGTTTTACTTTAGATAGAAAGATAGAAAAAAAGAGGGGATAAAAAAAAATGGCTAATTAATCAAATAAAAGAACTATTTGTTTTACGGAACAGAAGATATGTCTTTCACATGACTTGTAGCAATAAAAAAACTATATCAGTTGCATGGCAGTTCCAAAGAAACGCACCTCGAGATCCAAAAAAAAAATCCGAAAAACTCTTTGGAAAAGGAGAGGTTTTTGGACAGCATTGAAAGCTTATTCATTAGCGCAATCAATTTCTACGGGAAATTCAAAAAGTTTTTTTGTATAAAAAATACAAACGTTGGAATACTCTGAATTAGCTGGATTCTATTCTCTAATAGAATATAGAATTTGTATATAAACAAAAATAGTTTCAAATAGTTATATTTTTTAATAAAATCAAAGAAACATAATTTTAGAATTATTTTTATTTAATAGAATTTTTAAATAAAAATAATTCTATTAAATAAAAATTTTTACTTATAACTCATATAAATATCTATTTTGGAATCTATTTATTTTATAAGAAGAAAAAATATTTTGAATGGAATATTTGAATGGAATACTAAATTGGTGATCCAAAAATGATAAATTTTTGAATTTCTTTTTTTAAAAGAAAAAAAGAATATGCATCTCTTTGGATTCAAAAATGAAATAGAAATAAAAAAGATTTGATAATAAATGAAAAACTACGAATTTTTTGTTCCATTTCCGACGAGATAATAATAATAATTATTGAAATGTTTATATCTTTTGTTAAGCTCTTTCTATATATACGAATTCTTCTTATTCATTTGAATATATGAATATAAATATATATTCAAGTGAATAAATAATTTAATTTCTAATAATTTTTATAAAAAAAAAACAAAGAAAAAAAAAAAGAAATAATTAGAATACAATTCTTTTGTTTCTTTAATATTTTTTAATTACTAAAAAAAATTGCATCTTTCGAATTTATTCTTTCAATCTCGACGATTTACAATAAATAGGTTATTATGATTTCGGGTAAGCCGCTATGGTGAAATTGGTAGACACGCTGCTCTTAGGAAGCAGTGCTAGAGCATCTCGGTTCGAGTCCGAGTGGCGGCATGGCATCTTTTACTCTAAAAGAGTAAGTCCTAAAATGAATTCAATTTCTGATTTATCTTCCTAGTATTAGTTATTGGGACACCTTATTTTTATGATATTTTCAACTTTAGAGCATATATTAACTCATATATCGTTTTCGGTCGTATCAATTGTAATTTCAACTCATTTGATAACTCTATTAGTCAATGAAATCTTAGGATTTCATGATTTGTCCAAAAATGGTATGATAATAAGCTTTTTCTGTATAACGGGATTGTTAATTACTCGTTGGTTTTTGTCGGGCCATTTACCATTTAGTGATTTATATGAATCATTAATCTTTCTTTCCTGGGGTTTTTCTATTTTTCATATAGTTTTTTGTTTTAAAAAGCATAAAAACGATTTAAGTGCAATAATCGCACCGAGTGTTATTTTTACCCAAGGCTTTGCTACTTCGGGTGTTTTAACCGAAATCCATCAATCTGCAATATTAGTACCCGCTTTACAATCTCATTGGTTAATGATGCACGTAAGTATGATGATATTTGGCTATGCAGCTCTTTTATGTGGATCGTTATTATCTGTAGGAATCTTAGTTATTACATTTGGAGAAGTCATACAAATTTTGGGTAAAAGCAATAATTTGTATTTTTTAAATGAATCCTTTTCTTTTGTTGAGATCCAATACATGAATAGGAATGAAAGGAACAATGTTTTACAAAAAACTTTTTTTTCTTCTTCTAGAAATTATTACAGGTCTCAGTTTATTCAACAACTCGATCGTTGGAGTTATCGTATTATTAGTCTGGGTTTTCTCTTTTTAACGATAGGTATTCTGTCAGGAGCAGTATGGGCTAATGAGGCATGGGGATCATATTGGAATTGGGATCCCAAGGAAACTTGGGCCTTTATTACTTGGACCATATTTGCGATTTATTTACATACTCGAAAAAATACGAAATTCGAAAGTGTAAATTCTTCAATAGCGGCCTCTCTGGGCTTTCTTATAATTTGGATATGTTATTTAGGAATCAATCTATTAGGTATAGGATTACACAGTTATGGTTCATTTACATCTAATTGAATTGAATTTAATTAAGGAAAAAACCTCTGGCAAATACAAATAAAGAAAGCATAAGTATATATACATCATAAGAGATAAGTATATATACATATCTAATATACTAATATATAAAATATATAAGAAATTTTAGTATATATTCGATATTCTATTTATATATAATATATTTGATATGAATATAGAAAGAATAAAGAAAAAATGGAATTGTCGAGAACCCTTTAAATCAAGTAGTAATGTAATGATTCAAGGGGTTCTCACAAACAACAAACATATTTACATATAATTAATTCCAATTTTGTTATGTGGTTTATTTCTCTTTTTTTGGGGGGTTGTATTAATTTTCATTAAAAAAATTTAGAAAAAATTTGATAGAATGGCTTCAACCTTGTCAACCGAGAATGAGAAAATAAAATCTGGATAAATACCAATACCTATTACGGGTATAAGGATAGAAATCGAAATAAAAAACTCTTTTTTTATTCTTTTATATATCACACAATGAAGTACCGCATGAGTGGATATATAGGAATCCAAATCCGCCGAATCACTCATGTTATGATCGTCTACATCCTAGGTCTTCCTGTTCCTTCATCTGGCTTATGTTCTTCATGTAGCATTCAGACCGAATGACTCTATGAAATTACGTCGCTACTTACGCATAGTTCGGGTAACGTAGGAGACATCTCTATTTTTCCCCCGGGGAATCCAATCCTTAGAATTACCACTGCTTAGCTTTCAATTCGCCTTTGACCATCAAATGAAATGTGAATAACCCGCCCCCCCTCTTTGAAACAAGGGGCGCCTCTGGTTCTGTCGGTGCTTGAAACAATTTTGTCTTCTCCATATTACTATATCTCTAGAGTCAATAATTTTATATGAGGAACTACTGAACTCAATCACTTGTTGCCGTTACTCTTCAGTTTTCTGTTGAGGTCTATCCTGTGGAGGTACTCAAATTGGATCAGTGATCGATTTCTAGGTTTCGCCGTAAACCTAATTGGTTACTTCCAATTACGTAAATCAATAGTTCAAACCGCACTCAAAGGTAACGGTCCATGTTCGATATCTGTCTTTATTGGCTGACTTTGATGCCATAGGTACCTACAGTTGGGGTAGTGCCGTCCTCTGTTGGTTATATCGTTCTATGTGCCTCGCAACAGATTACAGTGTTGAGGGTATGGCCGGGGTCATACCTTGCTCATGTCGTGGATATACTACAGATTACCGTTCTGGGCCCCGGATGTCACAACACCGTTCAGTTTTCCTTTAGCCACGAGGTATTTTTTTCATTCTTCACACTTAGTGACTTTAATCAAGTATCCTTTCATGTTGGAAATGTATTTTTTTTTATTAAGTTTGTTGTTGTCCAACAGGTGGGCAGGGAAAAAAGGACAGAATAACTATGCTGAGCAACGCCTACTTAGGCACCGTCTGCGCTTGGATAATCTTCAAGTCGACGAGGTTGGTTCCCCTTGTTATTAATATGTATTCAATACCAGCCTATGTGACTGTAGTGATGGCGTTCCTTTGTCTTTTCAGTTTGTTTGGCAACTGTACATGGACCCCCGGATTCTGTCTAGAGTTCCCGCAGAATTCGTCGGCCACCCACATGAAGATTTCTATAGTGCCGTTGTGCCTCTAATATTTTTCAAGTGGATTGAGATCCTAAATGTTGACCGTGTGTTACGACAGTTTGGGGGAAAGCAAGGACCTCCAAACCCGCCGCTTAATATTTATACCTTCCATCGACAATCAGCCCATAATGACGACGGTTGGTGGCCGGTTCGACTATCCGAATGGTTTGAGGTATGAGGCAACCGGCGCATGGATGCATACCGACTGCGGATTGATCGTGCAGATACATTGCGTCCCAGCCATGATTACTATAGGTGGTACTCTGAGAGAACCAGGAGGTTTCTGTCCGCCCCTGATGCATTGCATGACCCGCGGGGTAACGTTGTCCCCGCAGATGCGCCGGCAGAGTATGAAAGAGGCCCTGTGGTTAATTTGCCTCCCGTTCCCCGAGACCATCGGCGCCGCCGCTCCCACAGAGCCAGAGTTGAGGGTCATGGTGACCATGGAGAGGATGAGCAACAGTTGCCAGAACAAGACCGCGAGGCGGGGTGGATATGCATTAGCAGCCTCTGGAACCTTATCGACCCCAACATGTGTAATAGGGGTGGGGCGTGCTTCACAAATAGATACATTTTGTACCCGCAGAACGAATGCATTGAAGCTTGGACTTGGGGCCCTACTGGTATCCCGATCCGGAACAAAATCATCCGCTCATAGATTTCTGACACCCTCCACGTTATTCGAACTGGACGAGCTTCCACCAATGTCCTGAAGATTTAGACAAAGCTCCAACGAATAGATGCTTCCTATGATGCGATGATAAGAAAACATCATCAACACATGCTGATCAGCTTTTATCTGCATTTTTTTATAGGAAAACGAGTTGGCCACTGCAACCGGCATTCTGTAGGTTAGCTTCGTGATTTCCTTTTTTCCAACCATTCCGGTATGCATCAGAATCAGATTCTTCAAATCTTGCAACGATGTTTGTGGTGGAATCATTATCCACAGTGGATCGTCGCAAATGAATGTAATACCTTCTGCTGTATGAGAAATTTTTCTATTAGGATATATAATCATGTAAACGTTTCCCGCAGCCATACAATAGCAGACCAATATTACTACCTGGAAATTTTTAAAAAAGAAAGAGGTTGCAGAGGTTGGGGGCTAGTTTGGAGTGTGAGAGGAGAGTGATAATGGTTTCTTTCGCTGTTGATCCACGAGCGTTTATATAGAAAAATTATGGTACCAATTCGTGGCCGGTACACATGAGGTGCACCAATTCGTGTTCGCCCCCTTGGTATTCCCATTTCGTGGGTGGCAGCCACTAAATGGCTGCTCCCCCATTTCGTGTCCGCCGCAGCTGAGATGGTATGGAACTCCATTTCATGGCCGGCGAGGTTGAGTTGGCCATGTGTATTTCAGTCATTAATTCAAGCCATACGTATTTCTAGAATTAAAGTTTTTCCTATATTTAATTATATAAAAAAGCCCATTAATCCTTCTTTAAGATCACTGTGAATCATAATATTTTTTTTTCCAAATTTTTTGAGCTTAAGATGTGCAGAAAAAATTCTTCTTTAATTTGATATTATTCATTGTGAAACTAATAAAGTTACTGATCTTTTAGCAAAATATAGTGTACAAAAAATGACTGACCAATATACTTAATTACAACCTCTGCTGCAAGTGTTGTATCTAATGTAGCATGATTTGACTAAAACCCCAAAGTGGTCCCTGAGATTGGGCGAGTTACCCATACTTGTCCCTGACTTTCAAAATTCACTAAAAGCATCCCTGACATTTTACTCCGGGACCCATAGTTGTCCTTCAACCCTTTCCGATGCCAACTCAGCAAACGGAAGGATGATCTGGCACCTCCCTTGCCACGCTGGAGCCAGCAACGGCTAGCTGATGTGGCAAATCTGAATTTTGTACCCAATGTGGTCCCTGGTCCCAATAAAACCCTAAAACCTAAGAATCATTATTATAACTAGTATCTCTTCTTCTCTCCTTCGTAATATAATTCTGGACCACCATTGAAGCTCTGAAGCAATGTTTGGAGGTGAAGGGCAAGCCAGTGGGAGCTCGATACGGTCAACAAGCAATGGATATAGGGCGAAGACCCAAAATCGTAGTAGGGCTACGCGTGTACCAGAATGGTGTGGTTGCGGCTGCCGACCTGTGCTCCGGTGGTCTGGGACACATTCCAACCCAAATAAGCCCTTTTTTGGATGCCCAAATTATAATGTTAGCTGTAATTGTTGATTTTTCCTGATTTTTCATTCCTTCTCCAACTTCTAATTTGGTTATTGAAACATTCGTTGACTGCAGACAATTGGTAAAAGATGGTGTGGTTTGTTTGTTTGGGCAGATGTTGGGCAAGAGACTGTCCCTGCAAAATCAGAAAGTCTTAACTATAATGAAGAGCAGAAGATGACAGAAGGTTGGAGGCTGGAAAAATTAGAATCAGATGTTAGGAGTCAAAAGTTTATGATCAAATTATTGTTTGTGGTTGTTTCTGTAATGCTGTTGTTCTTACTAGTGGTATTTTGCAAACTTTGATCTCAATGTTGAGGAATGATGCGATTGAGTTCATATGTGTAATATTTGCATGAATGAGAAAAAGTTGTTCAACATGTAACTGTGTTAGCCAACCTGTTGATACTAACTATTTTTGTACCACTAAAGAAAATCTGGATATATAGTAATAGCAAAATATAGCAATAGCAAAATATATTAATCATTTTAACATAACAAAGTCATGATTCATAAGTTTTGACTGCCTTACAAAGCCATAAGAAGGTGCTGCTAACAAAATAAACATAAGCATATGTCTAGTAACAAAGTAAGACTAAAACCAACCAAGCATGGTATTGCTATACAAAATTACTTTCAAATTGTCTTATACAAAATACATCCCAATACAACAAGCAAGAGTCTTCAATTTTTCTTCCTTGGTGCCTTGAATCCCGGAGTGGGAATGAACTTGAGGATACTGCCAAGTCTTGCAGCTGTTCCTGAGCTAGCACCTTGCATGGGATTCACTGGCTCATGGGCAGAAGTTGGTGAGACAGATGACTTTCTCTTTGGTGGGAGCTTATCCGGTCTTGACTTAGTGATGGTACAAACTTCAGTAGCCTACAAGAATTGTAGTATATCAGATGGTGCGGTTATAATTACATAACACTAAAGAATTTACAAGTTGTCATTAGATGAAAAATAAGTTGATTACCTGCTGAGACTCCTCTGGTTCAGAGTAAATTGGTTGAGAAATCTCAACTTCAACTGGTTGGACATTAGTGTCATCATTATCAGCCGGAGCATCTTTACCAACATTGGCATCATCAGTGGCATTCGGATCAGGTTCAACATTGGGGTCAGGTTCAGCAGCATTCTGACCATCTTGAACAACATTAGTTTCAGCTCTAGTTGTATTCTTAGCGGCAGCTTTTGCTTGTGCAGCAGCAGCAGCTTTGGCTTGTGCAGCAGCATCTGCTAGTTTTTTCTTTTTACAACCCCTCTTTGTGTGTCCTTTTTCCCCACAGTAGCTGCATGTGAATGGTGCAAGCTGCCTCTTTAGGTTTGTGTTGTCGTTGGTGGAAGTGGGTTTGGATTTCTTCGAGCCACCCTTAGCTTCATCTGTGCCTATCCGCCTTTTTTGTTGTAACTTACCTGGCCCCCTCTTAATCTTTGGAGGTTGGGGCTTAAGAGATTCTGAAACCTCCCAGAAAGTCTGCCCAGGAATTGGATTAATATGATGCTGATATGTCTCCCTATATGAGTCCATAGTAACTAGTTTGTGGCAAAAATCCTCTGGATTCTTGTTCACCCTAGCTAGTGCAGCACATGCATGCACACAGGGTATTCCTACATCCGAAACAGGAATGAATCAATTTAGTACTTAGTGTTAGGTAGTAATATATGAATGAATGTTTAAATTGGACAAAATAAAATCCACCTGTCAGCATCCAAAATTGACATGTGCATAGGTGTTTTCCTAGATCAACAACATGGTTGGCTGGGTAACCGTGTACCTCAAATTTCTCATAACCAGTATCACCTGTCCATATTGGGTGCCAATGTTTTGACTCTTTTCTCACTTTCTCCAGACGACTGTGAATTACTGGCGGTAACTTACCCACATGATTAGCTAATTTTACCTTGTTCTTAGCTATTGTTCTCATGACAAACATTCTCACACCTTCAAGCAAAGTAATGATTGGCTTGGCCCTGGCCTCTTTAATTTTTGAGTTGAATACCTCGCACGCATTATTACATATGCTATCCAATTTAGGCCTGTGACTGAATTGACTCCTGGTCCAGTGTTCTCCTCCCCACTTTGATAGATACGCCCATGCATCCTCGTTGATAATCTTGATCTTGTTCATATTATCTCTGAACTCTTGATACGTGGTGGCTCGTGCACACTCCCACAGCAAGGATCTTAGTTGTAAATCCTTCCATTGCTTGTTAAAATTCTGCCACAAGTGCCAAACACAAAAGCGGTGATGAACACGGGGCATCACCTCTTCCATTGCCGGCAACAAACCCTGTGTACAAAACCACATACCATATCACCATAATAGACCATGACTTTCATTGACGCTCACCATAACAGTCCTTGACTTATAACAATTTATACATAATAGTCCCTGACTTTTATCAATTTACACATAATAGTCCCTGTTTTTGAGAAATGATACTGATATAAGTCCATCATATCTATCGGGGCTCATCCTCATTATTAAAGTTCAGCATATAAACAGCAGACAGTTTTCATCTCTACTCATAACTAATAATATACACAATCCATACAATTCCCTGATATTTTCATATAACAAACCATGCAATTTTCTAGTAAACATATAACAAAGCATGCAATTTTCATATCCATTCATGACTAACATTCCACTATTTTCTAAGATACTCATGAATTAGAGAATACCTTCTGCATGTCAGAGATAAAGCACCACCCATTTTGCCTATAGTCTCCAAGGTCCTGGTGTAGCAACTCAAGAAACCACTTCCAATTCTCCTTGTTTTCTACTCCAACAATTGCCCACGCTATGATGTAGATATGGTGATTAGCATCCTGACCCACTGCCGATAGAATTTGTCCACCAAATTGAGTTTTCAAGAAAGCACCGTCCAGTCCAATCAACGGTCGGCATCCGGCTTTGAAACCACTCTTGCAACCACTCAAGCACACATACATTTTATCAAATACTGGATCAGACTCAGGTTGGGGAGTGCAACAAATTTCAACTGTTGATCCAGGGTTAGTCTTGAGAAGTGTAAGACCATAATCCCTCAGCATTTTGTATTGTTCCTTTTCATCCCCAAACACAGCATTACGTGCATCAAAGAGGGCCCTTGATATTGAGTTCTTGTTCAAGGTCAAGTCAAACCTTGACTTGAAGTAAGTGGCTGCATCACAATGCTTAAAATTGGGGTACTTCCTAATCTTCTTGACTAGTTTACTCGCCACCCAATTTCTGTTAGCTGCCCTGTTCTTATCTTCCCTTGGGCATGTGTGATCATTAAGGAATGTCTTTATTTGCCAACAAGTATCTTCATGATCCCTTGATGCATACACCACCCATGGACATCCTTTCACCTGACATGTAGCCCTCATCCTCACGTTGTCATTTTTTCTGAACCTAATCCGTCTACCCTCTTGGATTGTGAACTCCCTTACAGCCTCCTTAAAGTCCCATTTTGTGTTGAATTTCATGCCAACTTCCATTTGCAGATCTCCAAACCTTATACCTTCTCTGAACACAGGACAAAAATCTTCGGAGTCCTCATCTGCCCCCTCATCCTCTGAATTGGGGGGAGTTTTCATTTCTTCAGAATGCCATGAATTTGCCCCGTCTGAGTCAGCCCCTGGATCATATGCATTATATGCATCATCCCCTGTTCCACCCACAAAGCCTAGGTCCACATCCCCATCTGAGACCTCCTCAACAAATGCATCATCCTCACTCATAACTTGCTCTTTATCCTTAGCAAACGCAGCAGCAGGAGAATGTTTAAATTTGATGTCTTCCTTAATAGTCTTAGCCTTACAAACATCATTATCATAATCATCATCATCATACGAAGAACTATCTTCGATCCTTGGCTCATACAAACTATCTTCATCACTATCATATGAATCAGACGATAGTGCATCACCTCCCTCCTGTCCTGCTTTCAACACTGCCTTTCCCTTAGCAACACTCCTCGTACAAGGCCTAAAATTAGGGGTGGTTGTTGTCTTTTTCTTCTTCAAGGTGGATTTTAGTGTGGAGTTGGATGTTGCTGTTGACACACTTTTAGGGAGAATAGGCTTCGTAGGAGGATTCGACTTTGAATTGGTAGGAGGCTTTGGCTTTTGATTAGTAGGATGCTTCGGCTGTGGATTAGTAGGAGGCTTTGCAAATTGATTAGTAGGAGGCTTCAGCTGTGGATTAGTGGAAGGTTTTGGCTTTTGATAAGTAGCAGGCTTTGCCTGTGATTGATCATTTGGATTGGGAAGAGGCTTCTCCTGACTTGGAGGTTTTGGATTGGTGACAAATTCTGGCATAGTTGGAGATGTTGGATTACTAGGAGGAGTCGGATTAATTTGAGGGTTCGGAATGTTAATGGTGTTGACAGGCGTTGCCTTGTCTTGGGGGGATTCACTGTTGGGGTTCCTCACTTTGTCATTAGGAGTGACCATGGCACCTTCTTCTTTTGCATCCATGCCAGCCTTTTCCTCCTCATCTTGTAAATAATCTGGAGATGACACCCCATGTTCAAAATACACATCCACCAATCCATTATTCTTGTGAGCAAGGAAACACATCTCTCTAAGCTCATTGTCACTGTTTAGATTCCTTAATCCAGTTTCTAACGTCCTCCCGGGAACTAGCCACCAACAATGAAGGATCTTGTCATAGCCTAACTCCTTGTAATAATTCCTTATGAAGAAAACGTCCAAGGTATCCTCATCCAGATCACCTAGGCAGGTTAAGTTATCAGGGGTATATCTCAGTTTTCCTTCATCATCTTTCTCAAAGTTTCCTCCATGATGAAACATTATATTCAACAACACATCCATCTGCACCAACAAATCAAAACCATTAAAACTCACACAATCATATCACACGACTTCAACATCGATTAAAATCCCTATACATTAATATCACAGTCACCACCATGCATTAACCCACTATTGAAAAAACCTCTGTTTTATTGCAAAAAAACAGAGCATATACACATCAAACCCTTTGCCCTAACAAAAATTCTTAAACACAATCCTTTAAGGTAATGCAGCCATGAAACTCTAGGACAACCCAACACAGTAACAAGACAATCATACACCTTCATCATAATTTGATTCATAAAATAAATTCAAAAATTATTTCAACCAACACATACCTTCAACAACGCAGAAGACAGAGAAACCACTTGACTAAGGAACACCAAACTCTTCAAACGACGTCTGACAGTGGAGGAGATGGGGAAGACGAAGCTAGGTCGCTGCCATTGATGGGAGAATGAGAAGACGAAGACTGAGCGTGGTGGAGAGGAGAGGAAGTGTGAGAGTGTTCAAACAAATATGGGACTGAAGGCAAACCGTTTTCAAGGGATGGAGCGTATGAACGACGTCGTTTACTTCTTCATTGGGCGCCAAATCGATACTGCGTCGTTTTGCTTGGCTCCAGCGTGGCAAGGGAGGTGCCAGATCATCCTTCCGTTTGCTGAGTTGGCGTCGGAAAGGGTTGAAGGACAACTATGGGTCCCGGAGTAAAATGTCAGGGATGCTTTTAGTGAATTTTGAAAGTCAGGGACAAGTATGGGTAACTCGCCCAATCTCAGGGACCACTTTGGGGTTTTAGTTAATTTAGTTTTATTTTTTTTTATTCTTTCTCTTTTGTTTTTCGTTACCTCACCCCAAAAAAAAAAGACTATGGGGCCTTTCTAATAGACTGTTAAAGAATTTTTAAAAATAAAATAAAATAAAAATAACAATAAATTCGAATATAATTAATTGAAGTAAGTCTAAATTATCCATTTAATGTTTAGTATGTAGTCAAAATAGTTTTGAACTACGTTAATAAGAAGAGTAAAGTATCGTTTTTGTTTCCAACGTTTGGAGTAAATTCTATTTGTGTCTCTAACATTTGTAAAAGTGATTCAATGTTATCTTGCCATCGATTACACATCATGAACGCTTTAATTTGAGTTTTAAAAATCTCTTCTTGAAGTTAGAATACAAATGTCTGTCATAGAATCAATAATCCACTTCGAAAAATAGCTTATCAAAAGTTGAAACTAATTCCTACAATATTTACATAATTTACTTTTCTAAGGGACATAATTGAATCTAAACACAAATAATGAGTATAATATTAAAATCGAACACATCCAAGTGAGACGTAATTGAAAATGAATATATTCAAGTGAGAATAATTGAAAAATATAATCTGATTTGTTAATATAATTGATAGTGGGATAATATTGAATCACTTTTATAAACGTTGGGGATACAAATAGGACGATTTAAATGTTAGAGATATAAATAGAACTTACGTCAAATATTGAGAACAAAAACCATATTTTACTCTAGTAAGAATTAGTTTTTCAAAATTTATTTAACGTGAATCAAATTAATATACCAAAACAAAAAGTACCCCCAAAAAATCACCACAATCCCCAAGGCCATGTATGTTTCCTAGTTCCTTCTCATTTTACTCAAATACATTAAACTCTTCATAATGATGCAGACAATCATGGGAAATAGATTATTTAATAGTCAATATTTAGTATATAGTAAATTGTTTTGAGAAGCTAGTTTTAATGATGAAGACCAATTAACACTTGTAGATCTTGACAACTGAATGACTTGGAGATTATTCCATTCATTGGAATGTTGAAAATGAAGATTTTTTTTCTGAAGTGACCAACTACGTGATCTCAATCATGTACACTTAAATAGTAATAGTTCATAATAAGAATATAATTGATTTAATTCTAACATTAAATTATTTTATTGAAATAGATAAAAAATAATAATTAAATCAATTTATAAATCTATAGATTTATATTATTTATTAGGGGTGTTAAAAATTTTCAAGAGGCGGGAATCCCTACGGGGACCGTTCCGAATGGGATTCTAATGGTGGAAAATTTTTTCTGTGGGGATGGAGAGCGAACACAGGGACCGAGCAGGAATTCCCGTCCCATCTCCGATAATTCTTCGAATTTTTTAACTTACTTAATAATTCTTACTTTATTTTTAATATAGGAAATTTTTTAGTAATTTCACTCATTGAAAAACCTAATTCTATTATTGAAAATTTTATTTTATAGACTATGATTTGCTATGTTATATTTCTAGACTTATAATATTAAATAAGATATGTTTGTGTGTTTGTAATAATATTTTGTAGTTTATTTTTTTTATATTTTTATTATAATTTCCATATGAAAATTAAACATAAAGAAACGAGGAATGTGGCCTCACAAAGAATGTGGGAAACTTAAAAAACAGGAATGAGGACAATTATTTTTCCATGACAAAAAACGGGACGGAGATGGAAATTAATTCTAGGGGCGCGGTCCATCCGCCCTATTGACATTCCTATTATTTATAATAACTAAACTCAAATTCCTTATTTTTTATAAAATTTTGTTGAAATTTAAATAAAGGGTTATATACACAAGTATTAGCTCATCATAGGTGTCCAGTGTCCTACTTTTTTTTTTATTTAACCAAACTAAAGCTATCCCGAAATTGTAGAAATGCATGGAGGAGTTTTATTATACACAAGAGCAGAGAGAAGAATAGGTGGTGGTGGACCTTGGATTTAAGGAGAATAGACGGGTATGGAGAGACAAAGAGAATGACAATGATGACGGTAGATGAGTTTAGAAAGAAATAAATATTAAAAGTCAAATATTTTTGGAATTTTGAAAAATATGGTATGATATATTTCATAATTAAATTTATAGGGATCAATGGAATATAGATGAAAAACTGGATTGGGATTAAAAGCGATTTATATTAGCAAATTTGATTTAACGAAAATTTGGATACTAATTTGACTTGTTAATAAAAATTAAGAGATTATTTTAATTATTGATTATTTTCAAATAGTATAATTTATTAATTATTTGTTTAAAATAATATATATTAATATTGTAAGTATATTGGGTATATAAAATACTTAAATGGCTGGATAATGATTTTATAAATAAATAAAATAAGAGAAGCTATAGAGGAAATGAATGAAGCAAAAAGATTTATTTAGTTGTTAATAGAATAATAATAATTAGTGGTAGGTGTTGGCATCGTTGAGAAAAAGGCTTTTGGTGAATTTGAAAACACACATGAAAACAAAGCAGTCTCAGCAAAGTAAGCGCTGTTTGTAGCTGTTGTTGTTGTTGTTGTTGGGAGGGGGTTTCTGTCCCAATCCTCACACAACACGTAACACGCACGGGGACACCGCTCTCTCAAACTGGTGAGTGGTTTTGGTTTCTGCTGTGGATCTGGGGTTGTTTACCGAGCTCTGAATTCTGATTTCACTTCTTGTCTTTTGTTGTTTTTCGCTTCTGGGTTTTGCTGCTTTTCTCCTTTGGGTCTTGTTTTTCACAGGATCATGTGTGTCTCTTCTGGAAATTCAGCTTCAATTTTTGTTTTTTGGAAGGGGGGATGGGGGGAGGGGATTAGATTACTACCTTGGGGTGTGGTAGAATCTGTTTCAAAGTTTTTATTTTGCTGAAATTGTGAGCTAGGGGGAGCTAGAATATTGAAATTATTGCAACTTTTGATCTCAGTGGTTTGAATTGTTCAATGAACCTTGCCCTATTTCAGCATTGTTTTGTGAAGTGGTTGATTATCATTGCCGTGGTTTTTCTTTTGCAGATCAACTGCTCTGGTTGAATTCAAAAGGAGAGAGAGGTGGTCCTCGCTGGTTCAGGTTCATGGTATCGTGTGCCTTACGCGGAGTCTCTTTGTCAAAACATTTTGGCTTTTAAAGCTTGAAAAAAGGGTTTTTGGTGTATGATTGTCTCAGCAAGAAAATCAAAGGCTTCCCCTTTGTGCTTGGTAATACTCTTTTGTTAAAAGGGTAGTTTCAATATCCTGAACTAGAAATTTCAACTATCACTTCTGGGTTTTGACCTTTTGTTTTGAGGAGCGAGGATTTGTGTTTTGGTATGGCTATTGCCAAGAGTAACAACAATAGCAGCAATGAGCCTTCTACTTCATACAAGTGTTACAAAGTAGCAGGCTTGACCGAAACCATATTAGACACAAATCATACTGCTAATTTGAAAGATCGATATGTTCTTGGGGAACAGTTAGGCTGGGGACAATTTGGTGTCATCAGAGCTTGTTCTGATAAGCTGACAGGAGAGCTTTTGGCTTGCAAATCAATTGCTAAGGATAGGTTGGTTACGTCAGAGGATCTGCGAAGCGTGAAGCTTGAGATCGAGATCATGGCTAGGTTGTCTGGGCACCCGAATGTCGTCGATCTCAAAGCTGTTTATGAAGAAGATGATTTTGTTCATTTGGTGATGGAGCTTTGTGCTGGAGGGGAGCTGTTCCACAGGTTAGAGAAGCACGGGCAGTTTTCTGAATCTGAAGCCAGGGTTATCTTTAGGCACCTTATGAAGGTGGTTTTGTATTGCCATGAAAATGGTGTTGTTCATAGAGATTTGAAGCCCGAGAATATTCTCCTTGCTACTAGAGCATCATCATCTCCAATCAAATTGGCCGATTTTGGGCTCGCAACCTACATCAAACCTGGTACTTCCATCCTTGCAGATTATTAGTCTTCTTTTGCTCAAGCGGAAAAAAACAATATGTGATATTTATCTTAAGATGTTGCGCTTTGTTTAAGCAGGACAAAGTTTGCATGGGCTAGTTGGGAGTCCGTTCTATATCGCTCCTGAGGTATTGGCAGGTTCATATAACCAGGCTGCTGATGTGTGGAGTGCAGGGGTTATTCTTTACATTCTATTAAGTGGGATGCCTCCATTTTGGGGGAAGACCAAATCCCAGATATTCGATGCTGTTAAGGCGGCTGCGCTAAGGTTTCCTTCCGATCCTTGGGACCACATTTCTCAGTCAGCGAAGGATTTGATCAGGGGAATGCTCTGTACAGAACCTTCTCGAAGGCTTACCGCCGAGGAGGTTTTAGGTAACTTTTTCTTTCCTTGGGCTGTTAATGTGAATCTAGTGAAGCTGTTTTGTTTAGATTTGTTATTGAAGTAGTAAGAGAGCATTTTAGAATTTAGACAAGTAGGATGATCACAAATCTACCAAGATGATACTATTACTCAAAATTGAATGTGAAGAGGCATACATTTACCATATATGTATCACATAACTCCCGCAAACCTTCGCCGTCTCTTTTCTTTTACCTAATATTTGAAGGATATAAATATCACCTTGTGCATTTATAAATACTCAGCATGTTTTCTTAGGCATTCCCCCAGATTTCTCTTTTTCAATGTTGTAATATTTTACCACCATGAAGCGTAAGAGTTTTGTTTTTGATATCTCTAACTCATCAATTGGTTACATGAAGAGCAAATGATGTCATATGTTATTTGTTGGCTTTTTTTTTTTCAAAGGTCGTGTGCTTCTTGTTTTGATGATATTCAGGGAAAATATTTTTAGTGGATTAGGTAACTGCACTAAAGAAAACATTTTAAAGTATTGCTGTGTTGTAATTACAATTACATCTTACACTCTTTCTATTATTCTTTATCGAACACAAGTTAATTAGATGGATTGTAGTTCTTATTTAATATGTTTTAACCCTCGCGAACCACTCCCAAGCGATAAAAAGCACAGGAAGAAGAATAAGACACAAAATGAGAAAGAAATCAAATAATATATTTTCTGATGCTCTTATGAACTTCCCCTTCATAGATCATTGCTGGATGGAAAGCAATCAAACAGATCCTGAACAACTAAGTGAGCATAAAACCGGAAGTTGTGAAGAATGGGATGTTGGTGGTGGCTCATTCTCTGCCTCTTTTATGTCCAGGAGTCAGGATATCAGCTTTGGTGCTGGTTCGCCTACTTGCGATGCTCAATCACCTACATTCACATGCAGATCATCATTTTCGTCGTTTCTCGTGGAACCAGTTACTCCTTGTTTGGTTTCTGGTGGGTTTTCATTTCAGAGCACCAAAGATTCCGAAGGCGTGGAATTTTCTTCTCCTGTTCAATCAATGCTCAGCTTTTCATTTATTAGTCCCGGTTCCGTTGTTGAGCAAAAGAGCTGTAAATTGGAGCGCTCAACTAACACAGCTGCAATAGATACGCTTGCTGGAGGTATGTGTAAATGTTTTTGGTTTAACTTTATTTACTTTTTCTTAGATACTCCAGTCTGATTATGTTCGCGATTTATTCCAGAAGCAAGCTTGGGAAATTTGCTTCTTCTATCGGAGTCTCCCCCTTGCATCGTCGGACTTGATGTTAAAGAATCGAACCGGAAGCCTGCAGAGACTAAAAGGGCAGGTGGAGTGAATGGACAACGGGTAATGGGAATCCACAACAAGAGAAACCGGACAATTGGACTTGGCGATTGCGAGCAACTAGATCTTGTGGTGACTGAGTCAATCATCCGCTGGTCGTCGTGCACACAACTCCCTACATCTTTGAGATCATCACTTGTCTGCTAAAACCAGATAGACTTCTTGAGAGATTAATCAAACAGCTCCATGTTGTGCCTAAGTGGGCGCATACCTGCACAAATTTTGCCTAACGCATTGTATATGTTTTCTCTTTTGCGTTGTTGATACTGTCTTTATGCTGGTGTGATGCTGTGATTTGTAGTATAGATTCTGATTGAGTTCTAATTGCTCAGTTTCTTGTTTTTCCTTCATTCCCTTTTAATGTTAAGTAGCTTGTTAAGTGTATGTTATAATCGGGTTTCTATACTTAATGATAAAGCTGCATGGCATGCTTTTGAGTTTTGAGCGTATTTTCTGATTTAATTTCTTTTATTTATTAAATCAGATCTATTAGCAAATCAATTATAACTAATTGATTTGATTAATTTATTATATGTATAATAGAGCTACAAATAAAACAAGGAACATAGATGTTGTGGGATGAATTGAAACTGAAAGAGATTTGGCCTATGGAAGAGGTGTGTGCTTGATAACCCTCTTCTATATATATATATTTTAATGCCTATTGCAGAAATCTAAATATGATGCTAAGTAATTTTTATTTTTAACTTATAGATTTTTTCCCTCTTAAACCTCAACTATAGATGCCACATTAGCATTATTGTTTGTCATCATAGCTTCTTCTATTTAAATCTTTGAGAAGCAATTTTTGGTAATTTACTCAATTTTAATAAATTTCATTAGTTGAATTAAAAATGGAAAAGAATCTATTTTATTCATAACTGTTAAAATCTCGATTTACCTCTTAAAATTTTTTGATATTATGATTTTAAATAAATAAATTAATTTTATTATTTGATTTTATTATTAAACTTGTTATAATGCCATGTTTTAGTACTTAATTTGCTTTTTCGGTTGAGATTATCAACGAAAAGTTTATGATGGGACCATCGATATAAAATCCAGTAACTGCTTTCACTCATTTCATGTATAATTAGTCCAAATTTGTAAAACATATCAAATGATCAAATACTTGAATCCAGCATACCCATATTAAGCACATTCGTAGCTAAATTACAAAAAGAAAAACAACAGCAAAAAAACAAAAACAAAAACAAAAACAGATTCATAATTTGGCATTTCATGAGCAATTTGTCACCAAAGGCCATTGTCCATCACAGCCGAAATGATGCCTTTAAGTGTTTCCTGCATGACATTGAAAGTAGCATTGCTCGGTATTTCTTTCTTTTCTTTTTCAATTTTGGACCTTCAGTAGAGAAAAGCATATACCAGTGTATGTACCTTAGAATGGTCTTTAAGACCAAGCGAGAGCACCAGTGGCTTAGAGGAGCCAGAGAGACTACAAATTAGGAATAGGGTATATATCAATATAATTTAGCTAAGTTGCACAAGCACAAGTATGTCTTAAAAGCATCTCTTGTAATGGATCTTTGTATTCTGAACGTCGAACGTTTTTTGGCTGAAATTACAATACCGGAAACACTACAGAAGATGTGCAATTTCAACAAGTTTCTCCTAACAAGGAAGAGTAGTTACCTTATCTTCTCAATCAGTTGACGGGCACACGCAGCCAACATTGGCTGCAGCAAATGAAGTTAGCAAAATATAAGGACAACCATCATTTAGAATATCAACGTGAACAAATAATTGCGACAGGAAAGCCTACCTCATCCCGTTTGCCAAATATAACAGAAACATTGAACGTTGGATTAATAGACACACCTTCCTTCCTGGCATTGGAAAAACATGTGATAATGCAAAGCATCACTTTTTTAGAAAGTGCAAGACAATCCTAATTCAAGTTGGCAAAATAGAAAATGGAATTTTCTAAAGTCGTAGTTCTCACAACAATTTTTTCGTGTAGCTGTTTAATTTGAAAGTTCCAATTTCCCCGAAAAAGTAAAATTGCATACACATCTTTAACTTTTAATGAAGTATATTGAAACTTAAAAACAATTTAATGTAATTAAGCCATTCATTATGCCGAGAGTATTATCTAGGTCATCCCAACCAAATTAACCTTAAAGACACCGTCTTCGGCAAACTCTGTTAGTATAAAAAATCTCAGTCTCTAATTACAGACAAACTTCATTGAAAGAATGACCTATCATATCCTACACAATCATTACTTTCCGCCAAAAGATAGATCACCTTCCTTGTATCTAATTATAGAATACTAGTATCTATATTAGAATTCCATAACAACACATTATGCACAAACAACCAAACCTTAACTTCAAGGGGTGGTGTAGTGAATTTCCATGAACCCACATAAGGAGACAGTAGTGAAAGAAATAGGGGAAAAAGTAATGAGAACTTCACAGTTTACAACCAAACATGTACCATGAATTTATCCCAGGAACACAATGGCATGGCTTAATTACTTACAAATATACTCAAATATACTTCATTTCTCAAGCAAAATGTAAACAAAACCAATGGTATAGGTACCTGGCATGCAGTATTGTCCCCATGGTTCCTATTTGAGTGGCTATAACCTGATAAGTGGGTCAAAAGGTTAAGACTGAAGCCATGAAAACATATATGTAGAAGAGGCAAAATGAACAAAGTCCACCTACCTGAAAATGGTCTTCATAACTCATAACAATAATCTGTGTTTTGTTTCCCTGACAAGCACAAATAAACAGGCTCAGTTATATAGAAAGCAAGTAGAGATAATTGCATCCACCCCCTTTTTAATACAAAATTATTTTTTTGTATCAAACAAATATCAAGCTTTTCCACAGGCATGCATACCTTGATTACAACAGATAAATGATTGTGGCGTACAGGAAACTGTGGGAAAGGCAAAGTGCTGGTGTTTGAATTCATTGGCAGAAGTGAAGGTTCTGATTTTGATATGGCACTACTTGATTCATCAACTTGCACAATGGATTGAGTCATTCAGTCACTGCTTTAACACAGTCAACCCTAGCATCACCATTATCACACACAAACACTAAAGTACTAAACCCTAAGCAGACAAACACAGGTAATGGAAAGGGCCTACCTGCACGGTGCAGATGCACGGAGTTGGCAACATGCAGAGGCGCAGAGAGGCGGCGCCAACGGAGGGGGAGGAGCCGATTGGCGCCGAGGCAGAGAGAATGAGAGGGGCGACTGGGCCAGAGGGTGGGAGAACTAGAAACTCAAAAAGACAAAAAATAAAAAAAAAAAGTTATTAAAAATTAAAAATTCACATAGGATTTGTCTTTCACTTAAAAAAAATTAATTTTAAAACAAAAAATCTACTTTTCTTCTTGACTCTATGAAAAATAATGACCCTCCATCACCATTTTCACACAAGGTCTGCTAGAAGCATTGGCCTTCCATCATCGTTCTCACGCAATGTTCCAAGTCTCATCATTTTTACTTAATGAAACATTTGATGGAAGTATTGATCCTCCACCACATTTTCAGACAATATTACATCTGAACAACTTACTGCATATATTCCTTATAAATAATTTTTTTTATCATTTTATCACTATTTTTTATTATTAAATTTGTATTCAAGTGTGGTATAAAATTTCAGTTTTAATTTTATTTTTTTCATATGTAATTTTATAGCTTATTATTATTTTCATAGTTAATTATAACAAGTTCTTCACCTCAATAAAGGAGAAGAGAGTTCTAATAGGAGTATGACACACATTTTATATTTATTTTTTATTTTCACCTACCATATCATACACAATATTAGTGATTAGGTTATGTAAAATCAACATTCAATATTGGAAAGTATTTGTTATCATCGTTATTTTAATATTCATTCTCTTTTGTAAAAAAAAATTATCTTTTGAGTTATTTATCCAAACGTTACAACTTTAAAATAAGTACTTTTATAACTAAAAATCCAAACACAAAATAACTTATTTATAAGCTGTTATTAATAAAAGTCCTTATGTTTTAAGTTCCTTTTCCAAAAGAACTTATTTAAGTTATTTACCCAAACTGGGCCTTAATATGTTTGATTAAATTATTATTTAATAATTTTAAATTATTAATTTTGTATGAAAATATTTATATGTAAATTGTTAGAGAAAATTTTGTTAATTTTTTAGAGATGTTAAAATAAATTTTTTTATTTATAAAATATATATTTTTTGGTAATTTAAATTTTTTTTAATTTATTTTAAATTTGTTGTGTTAACTAATATTAATTTTATTTAATTTTAAAAAAATAAATTATTTTTGATAAAAATATTCTTTAACAAAAGTTTTATTTATTTTTGATTAAATTTTGTTTAATAAAATATCTTTTAACATATTTTTTTACTGATTAAATTGTATTTTTTAAAAAAATTTTAATGACATTCTTTAATAATTTTTTAATTATTAAGAAACTTATTTTGTAAAGATATGAAAGAATGAGATGTTAATTTTTTAAATTTAGAATTTATCCATTTCGACTTATTTTTAAGTTTTGATAAAGTTTTTAATAATTTTCAATAATTTTATGAAATAAATTATTTATTAATATTAATTGTTATATATATTAATAGTGCTAAGATTTTTTTTTAATTTAATGTTAAAATAATAAATATTGATATCGAAAAATTAATAGTAATGTACAAAAATAATTGTTAATAAAATTTTTGGTAAAATCACAATTTAATAATTAAAAAATTATAGAAGAGTATTTTAGGAAAAAATAATTTAACCTTTAAAAAATTTTAAAGAATATTTTTTATAAAAATACAAATTAATCGGTAGAAAAATAATTTGTTAAAGAATATTTTGGTAAAAAAAATTTAATAAAAAAAATTTTACTAGAGAATATTTTTGTAAAAAATAATTAATTTTTTCTTAAAAAAAGTAAAGTTAACTTTAGTTAATATAAACATTTTTAAATGAATTAAAGATGATTTTTTTAAAAGTTATAAAGAAAAAGAATATATATTTTACAAATAGAGAGGAGGAGAATGTCATTTTAATATCTCTAAAAAAAAAGAAGTGAAATTTTTTCAATTTTTTATTATTAAAAAATTATTGAAATGCACAATAGAATAATATAGGACAAATTGTAATCTTAAGAGGGTGAATAATTTGTCGAGTCTAAATTCAAAAATATTTTTCTATAGACAATATTTAAAGTGCCACAAGTAGAGTACATTCAGTATTCTTTATTAGAACTTTTATCCATGAGAAATAATATAGAATTAATATAATTTATTATTTTTGATTAATTAATTATTAATATTCAAAAATATAGACTAAAAATATATTATTAAATTATTAAATTAAAAAATTAGATTAATAATTAAAAATAATAATAAAAAATAATAAATTTTACAAACTCCTAAATATTTCTCTCTACTCAATTGCTATGTACACTCTAAAATGTCATATAGAAAGAGAGTTTATGGAGACATGGAGATCCACGCGAAATTATAGTGAAAATCACCAAGTACTACAATGTTACTACCAAATGGCATGTTTGGTTTAAAGTTATGTGTAGACTATAGTACGTCCCTCAACAATATTTGTTTAAGATTAGTGCTTCATCTCAAATGATCAACTTTGTGTGAGAGATAAAACTTTCTACGAAGATCCTTGCTTAATGTTACAAATTGAATCCCAATCCATGTTAGGAGGAACTTTGAACTGGATGCAATACCACTTAACACCATGTTGAGGAAATTTGACCTCCTTATGTAAATGTTGATCATAATAATAATAATAATAATAATAATAATAATAATAATAATATATTCTATAAAATAATTTTTTACCAGTCCTCTATAGCCATAGATAAAAAGTAAAACCCACTAATATCACTTGTAATAGCATTTAAATCAATAGCATTTTTTGTTTTGCCACGATTGAAAGGTTAATCAAGTTCTGTTAATAATTCCTTTTTGTATAAAAATTATAAAATGAAAGGCTGTCTTCTTTGGCAGTTGTGTACTTTAAATCATGCTATCATATATCAATTCCTTTTAAGTTTTAATTTACAAAATTATAACAAAAGGAATACCAATATTTAGTTAGTTCAAGAGATTCGATACTTATTCTCTTTTAGTAGTGAACCAATGGATTTTCATACTCTAAAAAATAATAATTATAACAATAAGAAAAGAGAATGAAAGAGCAAAAACCAAAAGAGCCGCCCCACGATTATAAAGTACAGTTTGAATGCTTGGGATTTATGTATGTGTTGATGATGAGAACGGGCAATAACAGATCCACTACTAATGATGTTGTTGCTACACTCTTCAGAGAGAGACAGGGAAACGCCTCAAAGCTTCAATGTCTCCTTTGCCAAAAGCAATTGGAACTTTAATTTCCCAACATTTTTGGGTAATGAGACATTGAAAACATGGCACATTATTGTCCAATCCTTTTAGTGACCCTATACCTATAGTATGAGGAGAACAACTAAGTTACTATGCAATGGTTTATCCCTGCCACGTTGCACAATGATGTTGATTAATAAAAAAGAGGGACAAAAGATTATTCATTATGATTCCATGCTATATCATGGCATTATCGCCTCTCATGTTCTCAAACATAATGAAACATTTATATGCCAAAAAACTTGGAGCAGACGTGTGGATAACATTATATTTTGCTTTTCAAAGGAAACAATCATTAACTTGTGGATATAAGATTATCATGACAAGGGTTGAAAACTTGAAATGCTATTGCATCTTGTATGACCCATGTGGATACTACAAAATATAATGTCAAGATTTTTTTTGGTTATCTTGTTCATGTTATGGGCAAGTGAATGGTTTTATGGTAAAAGCTGTTTATTAATTTACCGAAAAATAAAAGAAACTGTTTATTCGGAAGATCCTTCATTTTTCAGGGAATAGAGGTGGCATAGGCCATGTAGTGTAGATTTGTATTTATACTCAAAAATAAAAAATATATTGATGCAATTCCTTAACTCCAATGCTATTAACGAATTGCAAGTGTTGGCTACTGATTGCACAAAGGAAAGACCCCAAGTGAAGAAGATAAGAGATTCGCAGCCACAGACCAACCCAGCCTCTTGTTCTTTTATTGGCCTCAGGATGAGGCATATAAGATTTTGGATTTTTTTCGAAAAATAATTCCTGTTAGAGACACACCATAGGAGCTGTAAAATGAACTCCTTAAGTGCACCAATTCCATGCAAATTTTACACAAAGGAACCAAATCTTAGAAGAGGAAGAAGAAGCAGCAGCATTATATTTTCTTCTACATCCTCCACTACAAGCACAACCACCATTAAACCCTCAAAAGATGAGTCTTACACTGTTAGTTTCAAGACACAAAGGGCTTGCAAGCTTGGCATTTCAAGGTACCCTGATTTTGAATATGATGCACAAGGTGGAATTGGAACTGGTTCTGTTGCAAAGGTGGCCACAGATAACATTAATGAGCTTCTTGTTTCATTTGACCTTAAGACACTCTATATTCCACCACTAACTAATTCTACAACCAAGTTTCTGGGTTGCCACTGCCCCCATTCTTAAAGATTGATATAGTCCCAGAAGCATTCTAAGGAACCATTAACCAAGACTCTGGCAAGGTAATCAATTTAATCTCATAGGAGATTAGTCTTTGAACTCTACAATTTTATATATATGGCAAAGTAATTCTTACATCAATAGTGGGAATTGAACTTAAATTCTTGTTAGATACGATATTTATTAACTGTGCCAATCATCTTTGTAACAAGCTAGGTTGATTTTGAATTCAAGGCCAAGTTCTTGTTTTCTGCTGGGAGTATCTACATGGCTCCACCACTAATGATGAAGACAGTGTTGACATCTGAAGAATCGAAGGGTGACATGAAAAGTGGTAGAGGGAAGAGATTGGATGAAGAGGGGAATTGCGGGCTGGTTGGTGTGGCAAAAATTTATCCAATTGATGATTTTCTCATGAATTCTTTCCTTGCCCTTCCAACTGAGTGCTTTGCTGACCTCAATGCTCTGATCTCAATTTCTGCCTCATCTTAAAGAAGAGATCATCATCACACTTTGGATATTGTTGAAATCTATTTTTAGTCTTTTGTAATAAGTTGGAAATATTGAGCAAAGGTTTCACTGTTTCAGCGAATACATAAGTTAAAATTGGATTAGTTTATTCACTCTAGAGCTTACTGTTATGTGTCTCATAATTTACATTAGTTTATTCTTGAGATTTGGATGTGAAATTTGAGAATGTCACAAGTCATAATATCCATGGCCAATTTACGTAAGCTACATAAACATTAATGTATATAATTATATTTTATAAGTATTTATTGCTTTAAATCAAAATCATAACACTAAAATAGTTTGAAGAACAAGTATTTAAAATAAATAGTAAATAATCTAAACAAAGACTTGGAAAAAGAATATATTAAAATCCAAAGATAAAAACTGACTGAATTAGGGTAGCAACCAAAGGGGAGGACAAAAAAACTTCACATCTAACAATAGTCTATAAAAACGTCTGTTTTCCAAACTAAAGACGCCAAGATCTTGAGCAGCAGCATAGTCAATTGATTTCTCTATCATGTTATCGGAGAAGAATATCTGATTTCCTGTCTTTGGATAAGATGCCGGTATTTGAACAGAAGAAGTAAATCCGATCATTAGTATGTAATCATCCAAATTATAAACTCTTGACCATTTCTTTCCATTTTTTTTCAGTTCATAGATGTCGAATTTGTAAGTTTCATCAAAGCGTCTTCTATTCAAAGGAGTGCGAAAATGTCTTACCAACATTAATAAACTTCCATTGGCACATCCAATCAGATATTTAATCGTTAAAGTGCTTGTGTCAACTCGAGATGGAGGTCTGACTTCATGGATTCCTCCCTCAAGCCGCCCTGATTTTGTCTTTGTATCAAATTCATATAACTGGCCAGCATGGTTTACTGCATATATCTTCTCTCCAAAAAATATAACATCTTCAAACTCGGTATTTCTAGTTGGAAACTCTACCCATCTCATATCATTAGGCTTGTAAAAGGCTAATCGACGTTGAAATCCATATATGGCAGCCGCCATAAAATTATGATTGTTGCAGTCAGGAGGTGAATTTATAACAACCTTCAAAAGTTGAATTTTATGAGTCGAATCGCAATCAAAAGTTTCACTTCTGTCTTGAAAATCCAACAGAGTGTATTCGTCTCCATGATTATCAGGCTCGTACTTAATTACATTAGGAAAAGTTGATATGTGAGGAAGACTAAACTCAACATTTGTAAATGGATTTAACAGTAGCAGGGTACCTTCAGATAAGGATACCATAATTAACCATCCATGAGAAGAACCACGGATGACAGAGTTCTGCATCTGCATGTTTGGCAGCATGACATGGTAGATTCCCCGCTCTTTAAGGCCGTGAGTATCAAGAATTTCTTGACCTGCAACAGGTAATTGCATGAGATGATAGATCTCCTCGTCTTCATAACAATTCTTCTCTGTTTCTTCAGGTATTAGCAGCCACGGAACATTGTTGGCATTGGGAATCTTTGGAAGTTTCAACCTCCATTCTTTGCAAACCAATCCAAGTTGGATATAATCATCGTATGAAAACAACCGTGTTGAAATTTCTAGCAACAAATCTTCATCAATGTGTGCCCATCCATCAATATCACCCATGTCTGAGGTACAAGCAATGATAAGAAAATAGAAATTAAGGATAAAAGAGATAAGAAAAAGACCACACAAAAATATAACAGAAACATAAAAAGATAGATAAATAATTTTTTAAAACTTTTAAAAAAATTGTTCTTAGTAACTTAAGTTACTAAAAAATTTTTGGAAATTCAAAGAATATTTTTTACGATCTAAATTAGAGGGATGAAAAGTCATAAAAAAATAGATGTACGGAAATTAAAAAAATACTAATATAATTACTTTAGTATTAGATCTTTCAATCTTTTTCATAAACAAATCACTCACCTCACTTAATCACACAATAAAAATGCGAATAAAGTAACTAACGAATTTTATTCACTAAATTGTCTCAAAATATTTAAATAGACCTCTAAAAGACTAACCTAAAAGATAAGATAACTTAATTTAAATAAGATTTGATCATATTAGATTATATCAAATTTGATTTAAATTTAAAATTATAAATATATAATAACTAATTTAAATCGGATTTGATCTTATTAGATTATATCAGATTTAATTTAATTTAAAATTCCTAAAAATACTACTAAATAAATAATAACTAAATCAAATCTTCTAACAATTCCTAACAACAAAACAAACTAAAATATAAGCCTAATAATTTCAAAAATTAATATTAAATTTGTATCTTTCATTGAACTTGAAAAATATTGTTAAACATCTTTTTTCACGCCCCAAAAGACGCTAAGCGCCACACTTTTTAAATAATAAAATAAAAAATAGGGCATAAAAAAATTTTAAAAAGTATAATTTAATAAAATCACAGAGGTAAAATAGAGTTAATTAAAATATTGAGGAACTAAGATAATTAACTAAATGTTGGTAAGTTAAAATATTGAGATTAAATGTAATATTTAAGTGTAATATTTAAAAGTTAAAAGATATAAGAAGAATTTAAATAAAGATCGAGGTAAGTAATGTAATTTTTAAGAATATACCGATAATTATAACAAAAGACGTAAAAAGACCATTTAATAGCCTAATCTATTTATAAAACACTTAGGAAAAGGTTCGAAAAGATGTTTATAATTGTTTGCAGTACTAACAAAGACTAGGAATATTAAGTGAAAATGATAATACAAGAGAAAAGATAAATGATATTTGTAAAAGCGAAATTATTAATCCTAAAAGATTAAAAAAATGGAATTTGTAAGTTGAAGATCGTTTACAAAAAATGGTAATTGTAGGTTGAGATAATAATCGCAATAGTTGCTGAGAGAGTCTTTGGACTAGATCGACTTAGGCCATTGTATAGTAGGAAGTAGGAACACCTACCAATTATTTAAAACTCTTTTTTAGATCTTTTTGTCTGTTATAAAGAGCAGAACTGTCATTGAAGATAGATGGCTTATTTTAGAGAGTAAAACTACCGCTGAAGACAAATAAAATGTTGTAATGTGAACAGTTCTAAAAAGTCATATCCAAAATTTGTATCGCGTAATATTTAAAACGGGTAAATAACTGATATATAAACTCATAATCTGCAATAAGACAAGACCTGCAATAGATAATTTTTTCTGTTGTTTTTTCAAAAATAATAGATTTGATTTGAAATAAGATAATATAACAGCGTCTGAATTAATTAAGATTGAAAATTTTGGTTTGATACCTTTTTCCAAATTCAATTTATTTGATGGTTAAGTTTTCAAGGCTTGATCTAATAAATAAATATCATGTTAAGATCAACCATTGTTGAGTTTTTTTTTTTAAATTTAATTAGAACAAATGTTAAAGTTATTGGTCAAACAATTTATTATAGAAAATTGTACAAAATTTAAGCTCTAGTGCCATTGTATGTATTTATTAGAATATAATACTTATAAAAGAGTGAAACTTTCTATTAATAAAAGAAAAAAATATAAATTTTTTTCATTTACCTCCACATACACAAATATTCTAATTTTTAGTGAAGAATTGTTGATGCAAGAAGTTGCAAGAAATTTTTCAGTTAAATTCATTAGTCAAAGAATTGACAATAAGGATTAGTCTTGGTAGAGATACATATAGTACATTCGTAATAATACTTATAAAAGAGTAAAACTTTCTATTAATAATAATTTTAATTTACGTTCAAAAAACATTAAACTCATTTTTATATCCGCATTAATGCTGAGGGAGAGAATACGGTTCCTGACTGCTGAAGGGAACAACTCAGTGATCAAATCCTGGTTCCATCTTCGCGTCTCGGTAAGTAAATCCTTTACCATATTAATTCCTGTTATTAGACTGCTGTTACTGTTTAGTTGAAAGGGATAAAGGGGTAGTCAAGGGTCGTGCCATATGCGAATATTCTCTCCTGTGCCAATGCTCCAACACAAACCTTTTTCCACCACTTTTCTCCCCTCTAATAAGCTCTGCCATCCCCAGGACGGCTGGTAACCTTTTACAGCTTGTAATGTGTTTGAGTATCTATAGTATCTCCCTTTCAGTATGCGAGCTAGCAATGAGTTAGGATTAATAGTAATACGCCAGAATTGTTTGCCTAGCAGTGCCATATTCTGAGCCTTCAAGTCCTTAAATCCCAAGCCTCCTTGTTTTTTTGGTCTCGTCATATGGTCCCAGCTGATCCAGGCCATCTTTCTCTCTGAACCACGCTGACCCCATCAAAATTGTGATAATATCCTGTGGATATCATCTATGAGTGAGTCTGGTGGTCGAAAACAGGAAAGGGTGTACACAGGAATAGCTTCTCCAACTGCCTTGATTAGGACATGTCGTCCCCCAGCTGATAATAGTTGCCGCTTCCATGTCTGGGCTCTTTGGCGGATCTTGTTTATAACTGCACCAAAAGTGGCTTTCTTGGATCTTTGTATCACTGATGGTAGACCAAGGTATTTATCCTGAGCTCCTATATGTTCGATGTTAATCACCTCTGCCAAATGCTGTCTCAGAGTATTAGGAGTGTTTTGGCTGAAGAAAATTGCTGATTTATTTAAATTAACCTTTTATCCGCTGATTGTTTCGTAGTCATAGAGTAGAGCTAGGATATTATTGCATGCCTCCTCTGTTGCTTTACAAAATAGTATTGAGTCATCCGCAAAAAGAAGGTGGCTAACTGCTGGACTTCTTCTATGAATCTGAATGCCTTGTATGAGCCTGTTTTGCTCTGCCCTGTGTAGCAGATAAGAAAGTCCTTCTGCACAAAAGAGAAAAAGGTATGGTGACAAGGGATCTCCTTGACGGATTCTCCTTGTTGGCTTAAAGAAGCCATAAGGTTGTCCTTCCACAAGTACAGAATAAGAAACAGTAGTAACAAGTTCTCGAATCCAAAATATCCATCTAGCATCAAAGCCCATTTTCTCCATTATAAACCATAGAAATTTCCACTCCACTCTATCATAGGCTTTACTCATATCCGATTTAATGGCCATTTCATGTACCAAACCAGATTTCTTGGTTTTTAAATAATGCATACATTCATGAGCCACAAAAATATTATCAGAAATTAGTCTACCCTTTAGGAAAGCACACTGATTAAGGCTAATAATATCATTCATAAAATATTGCAGTCGATGCACCAGAATCTTTGAAATAATCTTATAAAATACTGAGGATAGACTAATAGGTCTGACCTGAGACACTATTGTATTCTCCCATGTTGTTATATTTAATTTTTAGGCTTTACATACATTATACTTTTAATTTAAGACATTACATACTTTAATCCCTTTTTATGATGTTAATTTTGCAGGAGATGTTATTAATCTAGGAAGTTGAATTTAGATATGAAGAAAATTATGGATTAATTACTATTAATATGAGCGTGCCAGTGAAGAAGTGATACCAATGAAACATTTCTATGGGCTTTTGAATCAACCACTAAACCTTGCAACCACAAAGTTACCGTTTCCAAGAGCCAAAGGTACTGAGTTAAGTTATGTTGGTTCGTATGTTCATAGAATAACGAATGATAATGCCATGCATAGCACAATAGCTAAAAATTAAGAGCGTTCTAAAAAAAATCTCAAGAGTTAATCAATTATGAATTTGATTAGGGTAATCAAACAACACATTTGTATTGATAATTTGTGGTTCTAAAATGCTTCATTTATTTTAGAAATTCAGAACTACTAAGTTCCATATTTTCATTACATGTTAAAAGACTTCATATAAGTTTTTTGGAATTTCTAATATTATTATTATTCTTTTTCTTTTTTTTTTTCTTTTGGTATCATGTATAGGTGTGTATTATACTATTCTTTTGTTAAATTTGATAATATTAATTCGAAATAAGAAAATAAATGACTAAACCCAAAATTCATGTTGTTGCATGTTGGAAGGGAGAAATGTCTTTTGTGTAATAATATCAAAAATTCAAAATGCACAAATATAAATACTCTTATATTTGTTTTCTTTCTCACAAAGTTAAATCCTTATTTATTAAAAGAAATCATGATAGTATAAATTCATATCTAAAAGGCCCAAATACTCGATGTATTCTATATGCTTTACAACTTATTTCTTTTCATTCAATAGTCATTTAAAAGAAATGATATTATATTTCTTTGCATTAGGTATACCCTCTTGCTCTACCTTCTAATTGTTAAGAAGAGAAAAATCAAACTTTGCAAAAAGAATTAAAAGAATAGTTGATGAATCCATGGAGCGATTCCCCTTGATTTGTCAAAGTTGTTATACTTCATCTTCAGGCAATATTGTATCAAGAGAGTCTCTTGAGAGAACCCATAAGTAACTTCTGTTAATTCCTACACTTAATTTTATATATGGATTTTCCTAATGAACTCACTAATAATCTTCAAGCAATCATAGTCTATATATATTTATTTTATTTTATTATAATTTTGTTGTTATCCCATAAACTTAGTTACTTTTCAAACATCTTTGTTGTTTTTTAGAATCAAGGCGTCACTTTCTGTTGGAAAGTTGAAGTTTCTACTATGCGGTCTCTTTTTGTTAGTTTGTTTAGTTATGACAGTGGCTGGCGTCTCGATAGACTTTTGGCTGTGATGCTGTTCTTAGAGGTAAAGCCTTTTACTCAAGTTTCTCTTTTACCTAAGTTTTGTTTAATTCTGGGATTGTTTCGGTGTTTTAGCTCATGTTAGTTATGATTATGATCTATAGGTCATTATGGATACAAATTCAGCCATTTTGATCTGTGTTAAGGCATGTTTGCGACTTGCGAGTCAAAATTTTGGATCCAAATTTGGTTTTGTTTTTAAAAGCTATTTTTATAGTGGAGTTAGAATCTTTTGAATTTGAGAACATTATAAAAGCATGAAAAAAGGGTTAGATGTTTTGATTTCTTATTTTGGTATTTGCAGCAAATCATAATAATAAGGTTGAAAATATATATTTTTTATCTAATTCCAGGGCCGATTGCGTTAATTTTTTTGGGGAATGAGGGTAGTGTATAGATTTTCATCCTATTAAAAAAAATAAAAAAGCAGCTTTGTCACTAAGACACTAATTCACTGTTAAAAAATAAAAAAATAAAAAAAGGAAACGGAGTTTGCGACAAAAACCAGGTTATAATATCTATAAAAACATTCCGAAATTTACTCAACGGGTTTGGAAAGTAGTAGAAGCTATTTTTGTTCACTTTTGAATTGTAAAAAATCACAATACGCGTGTTTGGTATAATTTTAAAAAAAGTTTTTAACTTCCAAAAAGTTAATTCACAATTTTTTTAAAGAGTAAAAATATATGAGTTCTCCTCTTTAATAAATTATTATTCTATCACTTCCGTAAAAAAATATTTCCTGTTTTTACTTGAAATACTGATCCTCCACTACTATTTTCATGGCAAGGTTCCATCTGCTAGAAGCATTGACCCTCTACCACCATTTTAAAAACAATGTTCCATCTAAACACCAACTGCATATATTCTTTCCCGTTATTTTTTTTTATCTTTTTACTACTCTATTTTATTATTAAATTTGTATTTAACATTGTATTTGTGTGTGGTATAAAATCTCAGTTTTAATTTTATTTTTTTACATGTGATTTTATTTTTATATAACTTGCTATTATTTTTATAGTTAATTATAGCAAGTTTTTAACTCCAATAAAAGAGGGAGTAAAAAAATAATAAAAAAATAGTAATAAAATATATATTGACACACATTTTACATTTGTTTTTTTTATTTTTACCTACCATGTCATATATAATAAAATAGTTTTTTTTACCTACCATGTCATATATAATAAAATAGCAAATATTAACTATACAATTATTTTTTTGGTATTGCCATCAAGATTAGTATAAAGTAAAATTTTGTTACTATTCACCACATACAAGAACAGTAAAAATAAAGTAGAAGAACTAATTTCTAATATTTTATATAAATATAATGGATATTATGGACGTTTCTTTTCTGATTATTTGCATGTTTCTTGTGATTTGGCTATGGTGGTGAAATTATAAAGTGGTCCTTAAAGGACACTTTATAATGATTCCAAATGTGTGGCTATTGTGTAATCCGTACAAGTAGAATGTGAATTTATATTCTCACCCAAAATTTATAATAATTACAAAGAGGCATAGATCATTAATAAAAACTTTTTTATTTGGTTGTAATTAGAGGAGGATTAGGTGTATGGGCTTTTTGCAATTTGGGCTTTTAATGAACATTCATATAGAGAACTACAATTTCAGCTCTATATATAAAACTATATTGGACACCAATAAAAAATATTTTGTTTTTACCGAAAAAAAATTTGTTACGTTAATAGCTTATTTGTCACAAAGCAAAGCATAAAAAAAAAAAAAAACTCACCAGCAAAGTGTCATCAATAATAATAATAATAATAATAATAATCTTTTATTATATACATTATTTCAGCAAAATATTAATTTCGGCCAAAACATATAACAATTATTTAAGGGGCATGTTTTAGGATTCATTATGTTTAAGGTAGAGTAAAGAAATAGTCTAATCTAGTGATAGTTAAATTATTTTTTATCCCTCAAGTCTCTTTTTGAAACTCACATTTAAATATCACTAAAAAATAAAAAAAGATCTTATTTTTTTGTCAATAATTTATTTTCCGTAAGAAATTATTAGAATACTTATTAACGAATAATTTATATCTATACGACATTTAAATAAGTTTTTATTTCAAAAACAAAGAAGTAATAAAATAGAGTAAAATAATTAAACTAAAAGACAAAATATGAAAAAATATTTTAATTATAAAACATAATTAAACATATGTATAAAGTCTTTAATATGATATCATGTTAAAATTAAATTAAAAATATATAAATTTAAATTATTTTAAAAAGAAAGTAAGAAAAAAATTATAAATTAAGTTTGTATTATTTTATATAAATATATTTTTTATATACAGGTTTAATTTTTCTGATATTTATATATAATTTTAGTTTTAAATTATAAATATTAGTGTATCATTAGGTGCTAATGTATTAAGTGATTCAGTCTTTTATTATTAGGTGTGTATAAAAATAAATAAAAGCAACATTAGTTAGGATAATAAGTTATTTATAATTTAATTAAAATATTTTTAAGTTCAAATTTTAAAAATAAAAGATATTTTTTATAAATTATATATAATAAATAATATTTTAATAATAAAATTATTCCTGAACTCTTTTTAATTTTTATATCTCTATTATATTTTTAATATAATTAATAATATTCAACAAAAATTTATTTTAATATATATAATTTTTTTTATTCTTAAAATTTTCTGAGTCAATCACTAAATACAGCATAATGACCTCTCAATTTGAATAAAATTTAATTCAATTATGGAAAGTACAATCATCTTGTATATAACATTTTAAAATAAAATGTATGTTTGCAAGTATTTGAATAAAAAAATTGTGTTATATAATAATATATTTTTAACAAATTTGACTACAACAATATTTTTAAATTTTAACAAAATATAAATATTGCTACATGATATGATTTGGGTTTTTGGGGACTCTTGTAGATGACAAAAAAAAGTTTTCGGTTCAAGCATTTGTGTGGGGCACAAATTGTGGTTATGTGACAATAGAAGTTTATGATGAATTGTCATATTAAAAATGAACCAACAAACTTCTTAAAATTTTATAAACTATCCTGGTCCTTAGAGGACCACATTATACTTTCCCCATAGTAGAACCAGCCAAGAAGAAAGTAGATTTTTCTTATTAGTTTTACCAGTTTCAAAAATGAATGTTTCGTTTATTTGGGTGTTTCTTTTTCTTTAATTTGAGCTTGTTTGGAAAGCTTAAGAATTCATTTTCTTTAATAATATTTTCTTGAATGAATTCTTATGTTTTGGAACACACAAAAAAAATTCAATTCACATTTACTTCATTTATAAATCAGACTTTACTGGTTAAGAGCATGCTTTTTTATTGATTAATCGGATGCTTCTTTATTTATTCGATGCTGCTTTATTTGAATTTTACTTTTAATTCAAATGTATTTTGTTGAACTACTAGATATTTCTTTTAAATAATTTTAGATAAGTTTTAGCATCCCATGGTACAGTTCCCTAGTACTTTTTCAGTTTTTCTAATTCAAGTGAAAAGACTTAGCACTATATACATTATTTTCGAATATTTTCATTTTTCTCCCCTTTCAGTCCAATCATCAATGGGAAGACCACCGGTTCCACTGTTGCCTTCACCTCGCTTCCGTATAATTGCTCTCATTGTCTGCTAAAGCCAGATAGACTTCTTGAGAGATTAATCAAACAGCTCCATGTTGTGCCTAAGTGGGCGCCTACCTGCACAAATTTTGCCTAACGCATTGTATATGTTTTCTCTTTTGCGTTGTTGATACTGTCTTCTTGCTGGTGTGATGCTGTGATTTGTAGTATAGATTCTGATTGAGTTCTAATTGCTCAGTTTCTTGTTTTTCCTTCGTTCCCCTTTTAATGTTAAGTAGCTTGTTTAGTGTATGTTATAATCGGGTTTCTATATTTAATGATAAAGCTGCATAGCATGCTTTTGAGTTTTGAGCGTATTTTTTGATTTAATTTCTTTTATTCGTTAAATTAGATTAAATCAATTATAACTAATTGATTTGATTAATTTATTATATGTATAATAGAGCTACAAATAAAACAGGGAACATAGATGTTGTGGGATGAATTGAAACTGCAAAGAGATTTGGCCTGTGGAAGAGGTGTGTGCTTGATAACCCTCTTCTATATATCTTTTAATGCCTATTGCAGAAATCTAAATATGATGCTATGTAATTTTGATTTTTAAAGATGAAAACTATAACAGAGTCCATTTGTATTTTCTTTTTCACTTATAGATTTTTTCCCTTAAATTTGTTACCTTATGTGTGCTTAAACCTCAACTATGGATGCCACATTAGCATCAGCTTCTTAGATTTTCTTTGGGCACTTTTATTAAAGTTTTAAAAAAAATTTATAGCATTTTTTTTTCATTTTCTATTTGTAAGTTATTTCTTAGACGTTTAAATCTGAGATGCAATTTTTAGTAATTTACTCAATTTTAATAAATTTCATTAGTTGGATTAAAAACGGGAAAGAATTTATTCTATTCATAGTCAGTTGAAATTTCGATTTAATTCTTAATAGATTATGATTTTAAATAAGTCAATTGATTTTATTATTTAAACTTATTACAATTTCATGTTCTACGTATTTAATTTGCTTTTGGATTTCGCATAAAATCTCAATTTTCTTTGCTTACTTTCATCCAATACCACTTCAAAAACGAAAAGTTTATGTCTTTATGATGGGACCATCGATATGAAATCCAGTAACTGCAAATTGCAAATCATATCAAATGATCATATACTTCAATCCGGCTTACCCATATTCAACACATTTATAGCTAAATTACAACAAAGAAAATAGCAGCAAAAAACAAAAACAAATTCATAATTTTGGCATTTCATGAGCAATTTATCACCACAGGCCATTGTCGATCACAGCGGAAATTATGCCTTTCAGTGTTTCCTGCATGACATTGAAATTAGCATTGCTCATTATTTCTTTCTTTTCTTTTTCAATTTTGGACCTTCAGTAGAGAAAAGCATATACCAGTATATGTACCTTAGAATGGTTTAAGACCAAGCGAGAGCACTAGTGGCTTAGAGGAGCGAGCGAGACTACAAATCAGGAATAGGGTATATGTCAATATAATTTAGCTAAGTTGCACAAGCACAAGTATGTCTTAAAAGCATCTCTTGTCATGGATCTTTGTATTCTGAACGTTGAACCTTTTTTTTTGGCTGAAATTACAATACCGAGAAACACTACAGAAGATGTACAATTTCGACCAAGTTTCTCCTAACAAGGAAGAGTAGTTGTTACCTTATCTTCTCAATCGGGCACATGCAGCCAACATTGGCTGCAGCAAATGAAATTAGCAACATATAAGGACAACCATCATTTAGAATATCAAGGTGCACAAATAATTGCGACGATCACGGTAAAGCCTACCTCATCCCGTTTGCCAAATATAACAGAAACATTGAACGTTGGATTAATAGACACACCTTCCTTCCTGGCATTGGAAAAACATGTGATAATGCGAAGCATCAGTTTTATTTCAAAGGTGCAAGACAATCCTAATTCAAATTGGCAAAATAGAAAATGGAATTTTCTAAAGTCGTAGTTCTCACAACAATTTTTTCGTGTGTAGCTGTTTAATTTGAAAGTTCCAATTTCCCCCAAAAAAGTAAAATTGCATACACATCTTTAACTTTTAATGAAGTATATTGAAACTTAAAAACAATTTAATGTAATTAGGGCCATTCATTATGTCGAGAGTATTATCTAGATCATCCCAACCAAATTGTGCTTAAAGACACCATCTTCGGCAAACTCTGTTAGTATAAAAAATCTCAGTCTCTAATTACAGACAAACTTCATTGAAAGAATGACCTATCATATCCTACACAAGCATTACTTTCCGCCAAAAGATAGATCACCTTCCTTGTATCTAATTATAGAATACTAGTATCTGTAGTAGAATTCCATAACAACACATTATGCACAAACAACCAAACCTTAACTTCAAGGGTGGTGTAGTGAACCCACATAAGGAGACAGTAGTGAAAGAAATAGGGGAAAAAGTAATGAGAACTTCACAGTTTACAACCAAACATGTACCATGAATTTATCCCAGGAACACAATGGCATGGCTTAATTACTTACAAATATACTCAAATATACTTCATTTCTCAAGCAAAATGTAAACAAAACCAATGGTATAGGTACCTGGCATGCAGTATTGTCCCCATGGTTCCTATTTGAGTGGCTATAACCTGATAAGTGGGTCAAAAGGTTAAGACTGAAGCCATGAAAACATATATGTAGAAGAGGCAAATGAACAAAGTCCACCGACCTGAAAATGATCTTCATAACTCATAACAATAATATGTGTTTTGTTTCCCTGACAAGCACAAACAAACAGGCTCAGTTATATAGAAAGCAAGTAGAGATAACTGCATCCACCCCTTTTTAATACAAAATTATTTTTTTTGTAGCAAACAAATATCAAGCTTTTCCACAGGCATGCATACCTTGATTACAACAGAGAAATGATTGTGGCGTACAGGAAACTGTGGGAAAGGCAAAGTGCTGGTGTTTGAATTCATTGGCAGGAGTGAAGGTTCTGATTTTGATATGGCATTACTTGATTCATCAACTTGCACAATGGATTGAGTCATTCAGTCACTGCTTTAACACAGTCAACCCTAGCATCACCATTATCACACACAAACACTAAAGTGCTAAATCCTAAGCAGACAAACACAGGTAATGGAAAGGGCCTACCTGCACGGTGCAGATGGACGGAGTTGGCAACATGCAGAGGCGCAAAGAGGCGGCGCCAACGGAGGGGGAGGAGCCGATTGGCGCCGAGGCAGAGAGAATGAGAGGGGCGACTGGGCCAGAGGGTGGGAGAACTAGAAACTCAAAAAGACAAAAAATAAAAAAAAAAAGTTATTAAAAATTAAAAATTCACATAGGATTTGTCTTTCAGATATATATGATTTAATATGTTTGATTAAATTATTATTTAATAATTTTAAATTATTAATTTTGGATGAAAATATTTATATGTAAATTGTTTTTTATTAATTTTTTAGAGATGTTAAAATAAATTTTTTATTATAAAATATTTTTGGTAATTTAAAATTTTTTTAATTTATTTTAAATTTTTTGTGTTAACTAATATTAATTTTATTTAATTTTAAAAAAATAAATTATTTTTGATAAAAATATTCTTTAACAAAAGTTTTATTTATTTTTGATTAAATTTTGTTAATAAATATCTTTTAACATATTTTTTTACTGATTAAATTGTATTTTTAAAAAATTTTAATGACATTCTTTAATAATTTTTTAATTATTAAGAAACTTATTTTGTAAAGATATAAAAAATGAGATGTTAATTTTTTAAATTTAGAATTTATCCATTTCGACTTATTTTTAAGTTTTGATAAAGTTTTTAATAATTTTCAATAATTTTATGAAATAAATTATTTATTAATATTAATTGTTATATATATTAATAGTGCTAAGATTTTTTTTTTAATTTAATGTTAAAATAATAAATATTGATATCGAAAAATTAATAGTAATGTACAAAAATAATTGTTAATAAAATTTTTGGTAAAATCACAATTTAATAATTAAAAAATTATAGAAGAGTATTTTAGGAAAAAATAATTTAACCTTTAAAAAATTTTAAAGAATATTTTTTATAAAAATACAATTTAATCGGTAGAAAAATAATTTGTTAAAGAATATTTTGATAAAAAAATTTAATAAAAAAATTTTTTTACTAGAAAATTTTTTGTAAAAAATAATTAATTTTTTCTTAAAAAAAGTAAAGTTAACTTTAGTTAATATAAACATTTTTAAATGAATTAAAGATGATTTTTTTAAAAGTTATAAAGAAAAAGAATATATATTTTACAAATAGAGAGGAGGAGAATGTCATTTTAATATCTCTAAAAAAAAAAGAAGTGAAATTTTTTCAATTTTTTATTATTAAAAAATTATTGAAATGCACAATAGAATAATATAGGACAAATTGTAATCTTAAGAGGGTGAATAATTTGTCGAGTCTAAATTCAAAAATATTTTTCTATAGACAATATTTAAAGTGCTACAAGTAGAGTACATTCAGTATTCTTTATTAGAACTTTTGTCCATGAGAAATAATATAGAATTAATATAATTTATTATTTTTGATTAATTAATTATTAATATTCAAAAATATAGACTAAAAATATATTATTAAATTATTAAATTAAAAAAATTAGATTAATAATTAAAAATAATAATAAAAAATAATAAATTTTACAAACTCCTAAATATTTCTCTCTACTCAATTGCTATGTAGTCACCAAAAAAAAAAATTGCTATGTACACTCTAAAATGTCATATAGAAAGAGAGTTTATGGAGACATGGAGATCCACGCAAAATTATAGTGAAAATCATCAAGTACTACAATGTTACTACCAAATGGCATGTTTGGTTTAAAGTTATGTGTAGACTATAGTACGTCCCTCAACAATATTTGTTTAAGATTAGTGCTTCATCTCAAATGATCAACTTTGTGTGAGAGATAAAACTTTCTACGAAGATCCTTGCTTAATGTTACAAATTGAATCCCAATCCATGCTAGGAGGAACTTTGAACTGGATGCAATACCACTTAACACCATGCTAAGAAAAAAGGGGTGCCCCGACAGGCCTTTTTTCTTGCCACGCTTTTAAAGCGTACCCAAAAATAGTTTATGGGCACGTTTTTGCGAGAGTGGTCATTGATTTGTGATTTGGGTACGCTTTTTTTGTCACGCTTAAAAAACATGGCCATAGAGGGAAATTAGCACGCTTTTTTAAGGGTGGCCACTTATTTGAATTTTGGCCACGCTTTCTTACTGCCACACTTAAAAAGCGTATCCATAAAGAGAAATCGGCACGCTTTTAGGAGAGTGGCCACTGATTTGATATTTGGCCACGCTTTTTGTTGCCACGCTTGAAAAACGTGGCTATAAAAAGAAACCGGGACGCTTAAAAAGCGTAGCTATACTTTGTGTATTTTGGCACCGTAAAAAAAGGTACCCATAGAGTTTCTTCCCCTAAAATTTAGCTTCCCACCTATTTTGAGTGAAACCCCAAAATGGTCCTCCAGATTGGACCCGTGCACCAATGTTGCCCCTCAGTTTCTAAATGCTCTAAATGCACCCTCCAATTTAAGCTTCATGCGAAATCCTGGTCCTTCCACCCAATTCCGGGATGACTCAGCAGCGGAGCGCTGAGCTGGCAGTTCCACCCCCCTCCACGTATGCTTCATCACTCCCACCATCACCATTGTTCCTCCTCTTCTCCCAACGGAGCCATTACCCTTTTCTCTTCTTCCAATCCTCATTTTCCTTTCTCCCTTCCTCAAGCATTGTAGCCCTTTCCATTGGCCTAAGGCTGAACCACCACCGCGAGCCATCATAGCCTCCACCATATGCGACCACCGCGTCCAACCTCCTCTCTCTATCCTCTCCTTCCCCGTCAGATCCAGAAACGTCGAGCTTTCTTCCTGGCGAACCACTTCCGCCGGGCGCCGCCAATCTGCCATCTTCATCACCCTCTTCCACACACCGAACCCTAGCCCTATCGCAGCTTCCAGCATCTCCATAGCCACCACCATCACCTCTGGCTTTTACCCAGCGCCGCCACATCTTCCTCCCCCATTTCCTCTTCTCAGCTAAAGAGTCGGGTACCTTCATCTTTGTTCCTCATCACCGAACTACTGCTACCGCAATAGCCGCTGCAACCACTACTCTGCCGGTGTCCTCCCCTCGTCTGCTTCTCCTTGTCATTTTGATCACCCATGATGACTAACCCTACTCTCCTTCCTCACATTTCGGTTTGCCTTCTTTCCCTGTCTGACCACCCCAACTTCCCCTATTAGTTTAGGTTTATTTAGAATTTAGTTTTAATTTTCACCAGTTTTAGACTTAGTTTAGTTTAATTATCTGTTTTAATTGATTTTAGATGGTTATAATAGGTTAATTTAGTTTGTTGGATTCTGATTGTTGCTGAAAGTGTATGAAAATATTCTCCAAGCTTGAGGAAGAAGAGAAAAGAACAGAAGAAGAAGAAAAGAGAAAGGGTTGCGGCGATGGTTCTCAGGTAGTGATCTAAAGGCTGATGAGAAGGAAAGGCCGCCATGCTTGAGGAAGGGAGAAAGGAAAGGAGAATTGGAAGAAGAGAGAAGGGTAGTGGCTCTGTTGGGAGAAGAGGAGGGACGATGGTGATGGTGGAGGGTGATGAAGCCTACATGGAGGTGGTGGAACCGCCAGCTCAGCACTCCGGCTGCTGAGTCATGCCGAAATTGGGTGGAAGGACCAGGATTTCGCATGAAGCTTAAATTGGAGGGTGTATTTAGAGCATTTAAAAACTGAAGGGCAACATTGATGCACGGACCCAATCTGAAGAACCATTTTGGGGTTTCACTCCACCTATTTTTCCCCCTTTTTTTTTTTTTCTAAGTTATCAAATTTTACCCAACAACATACACTAATAACTTACATACTAACTAAAACAATGAAACCCTAAAAGTTCAGCGTTCATCTTCTCGCTCGAACCCTCTCGAACCCTAAAAGCTAAGGCGCCGTTAGCTTCATCTTCGCGATCGAACCCAGCCCTGGTCGTGGTGCTGCTCGCCTCTCTCTGTCGCGGTGCTGCTCAGCCTCATTGTGGTGCTCCTCGCCTCTCTCTGTCGCGGTTCTGCTCAGCCTCATCTTCTCGAACCCAGCCCTGGTCGTGGTGCTGCTCGCCTCTCTCTGTGTCGCGGTTCTGCTCGCCTCTCATCCCGCATCTGGCATCAAGGTTTGTTTTTTCTAGCTTTATCGATTTTGTTTACTTGCGATTATGCTTGGTGCGTTCTTTCAATGTTAATTCTCTGCTTATTATTCCATTGCGGATCATTTTCTATTACTTTCTGGATGGTGATTGGTCATAGGTGCTGCTGAGTAGTTGGGGAGCAGGTGTTTGCTCATCCTCTTCACTCTTTGAGCATCTCTCAAGAGCTAAGCTTCTTTGTTTTTCTTTTATCAGAACCATGTGTTCTCGAAGCTTTCCGGTGGAGGTGAGGTTTTTCAGCAATGTTCTTTTTTATTATTCATTATTATTTTATCAAAATGGTTATGTATTTTGATAGTGATAATGCGTCCTGTGGCATAGTGTTGTTCAATGTCATGTTTTTCTTCATATTTTATTTTATTTTTGGGAGTTTGGGTTTTATACTTCAATTTTTGATTTCTAGAATTTGAATCTGGTTATGTTTATATATGCGTGTTCCTCATATTAATATGAAACTACAATGTTTGGTGTGAATGAATTTTCTTTTTGCTTTGGATTTGGACCTCTCACCATTGATAATGTGGTTAATTTCATGGGCTTTTTTTAATGCTAAATATTTCTGGAAGAATGTATGGAACTACTAATTCAGAATTTCCTGTTTCAATTGAGACTCTCAATGTTTTTAAGTTTTTGTGATTCAAGGAATTTATAGGTACTCAGAACTGTTTGTTAGTCCAGTGCCAGAGATTGATCCGTACGGAAAACCCTGTTTAGTGAGATAAGATCGGATTGTTTTTCCAATTGAAACAAGTAATGAAACTTGATAGCAAAATAAAATGACATGCAACTTGATTATTTTCAGTGTTTGTTCTCAAAATCTTTGCACCAAGACTAGCCGTTCTTGTTATTGATGTCAAGTCAACTTGTTTGATCCTTGAATAATCATGTTCTTTTAGAATTGTATGGAAACAAAAACTGCTCTTATAGTAATTTTGATTTTCAAACTTAAACATCTCTAGAAAGCATTTTGCATTTAATCTGTTCATGATGAGTATAGCTTTTCTCAGGAGCAATGATGAGAATGGTGGTTTTCTGTTCTTCATGCCTGATATCCTTAGTTGATTCAGGCCCTTAGTTTACTATACTTGAGCAATGGATCAGGGAACACAAGGCATCATCAACATTCTGTAAGAATATTATATATTAATTTATGATAAATCCATTTCTGGTTAATTAGTTAATTTAGCATTAAGTATAATTAACACTTCTGATGAAAGCAATTATGAAGAATAATATCACACACTCTCTAGCTCTGAGCCTTGTTGATTCTTTTTGTCTTGCAAGTGCATGTGTGAGAATGTATATTAATTAATTAGAAATTGATGAGTAATTATGTGGTAGTAATTGAGTGATGATTGTAATTATCTAATGTTATTAGGTTCATCAGGGAGAGAAAAATTGTTTATTCCCTGAAGACCCCGGTCAAGTATGCTTTTTACATTGGATCCATTAAATCTTTTTAAGGGTTTTGGTGATTTTGAATTTAGAAATTTTAAAGAATTTACCTTACATTATATTATTAAATAAAGAAAAGCATATAATTAAAGAGAAATATTGTATCAAAAGCGACCTTTATCTGATGTAATATTATTTTAATTAAACTAATAGCTTCCTTTACTACTTTACTAATTGCAAAAAGTTGAACATAGTTTATTACATTCTCATTTTAATTTGTTTCACTTTTTGGTTATATAGCTACTGCATGAAAACTGCTTGAAGAGGAAAGCACCTACTAGTGAACAGGTATGATTATTGCCCTCTTCAACTTTAATATTTTAATATTTTTTCTTTGGTTTTCTTTCATAATTTTACAATGAGAGTTTCTGTTTCATAACCCTCTTCTACTAAAATGATGCAGTAATTTTATAACTGAATAAATAATTCTACAGTCAACGAAATTGTAATGAGTTAAATTCTTGGTAAACTAGAGTAAGTCTAGTTGCTAGAATTTAATTTTAAAAGGATTCTATTATTTGTGAAATTAGTTGTAAATTTTTTAAATTGGACTACTAAATCTGTTTTTCTGCATCACTTTAAAATAGGGCAGCAACTTTGAAGGGTTATAACTAATTTCACACTGATCGGAATCGCATGGGATAAAGTTTGGGGTGAACATAGAAATGTTTAGGACTAGGCTGAAAAGTTGGAAGGCGATTCGTTAAGTATATGATTTATGGTGGATTTTTTAAATTTGGTGGTCGAAAATCTGTTTGCTGCAGAAAAATCCAAGTGAGGCAACAACTCAAATTTATCATCAAAGAATTGCTTCCTGTAAGAATCACTCATAGAGGAACTACTAAACATAAATTACTTTACTTCAAAATCAGTTCCATCTAGAATCAATTCGATAAAAAGCAGAATCTTACTTAGGAAAAGTTGCATAATGCTATGCTTGGTTCTCTCAAATTTAATGTTGGATAGTTCTGAAGTCCTTGGCATTATTTGTAATAGTGAGTTTGAGTATAATTGACTTAGAAACTGGGAATCACGTGCATTTTGAGACCACAGGTCCTGAGATATAGGAGGATATGAATGTAAATGTAAATGTAAAAAATAATCAAAATTAGGATCTAAAAAGATTATGATATTTACTGAATTAGATTGGGAAATCTTTATCTATTGTTTCTTTTTTCAAATCTATGGAATCACAAACTTTGATATTGTTCTTCTAGATAGGTCCACATCATATTACTGGCAATGGGGTTGGATTTAAACCAGACATATTGGACATGGATGTAATGGAGAAAGTTCTTGAGGTAAATGGAAAAACACTACTTTAATTTGCTCACCTAACTTGAAAATATTATGCTTCTCCTAACTGTCATTTCAAACATGTGTGGTAGGTTAGCAGTGAAGATGCAGTCAACATGCCCAGGGTGCTGGCCTTGAAGGAAGGACTCATGGTAACTTTTTCAAATGACCATTTTTGCATACATCATGTTTAGAATCAATGACAAGTTTCAAACTTTATTCATTCAACCATTTTGTTCAGTCTAAGACATGCATCTTTTCTTTAAATAACTGTAACTGATATTCCAACTTCTTTTTTTATTGTTCCTAATTACTAGTGTGTTCCCCGCGCTTCGCGCGGCTTATCCCATAATCTTGTTTTTTTTTAGTTTGTTATTCAATATAATATACACATAAAAGTTTATATATAAATAATACATTTTATTTGCTTTTTAGGAGTTATTTTAAATAACGTATAATTTATATATTATTTTATTATGTTTTATTAAGTTATTAATTGTTATTTTGTTATATTTATGTAAAATCATTATATATAAAAAATTGTATATGAGAAATAGATTGATTAATATTTATCTATGAATTAAAATTTTTATCTTTAACATAAAATTAATCATTTTCAAAGTTTAAAATTTTTAAATTATCTAATCTTATCCTGTTAAATCAAATTTATTTTTTACCTTTTAAAATATATTATATTTCTGAAAATTTTATCTAATATCATAAATTACAATTATGATAAATTTTCAAGATTTTAATTATAATCAATAAATTTAACGTAAGAATCCATATATTAAATATTTTACGGTGTTATATTGAACATAAATAATTATTAGTGTTGGTTGTTTTATCTATTTAATATTATAAGATTTAGTTTATTTTATTTAGTTATTCTTTTGGTACTTAGAACTTAGAACACACATATTTTTATAATAGAGATTTGTGGAGACGTGATTAGTGTAAAACTTAAAAGTTATATATATATATATATATATATATATTAGTATTAGTATTAGTATTAATAAGTAGTTAATAGAGCATGTGTAAGACTGTAACAAAAATCATCAATACACATCAATGACCAAGGAAAATTGTAATATAAAAACTATAATTACGAATTTGGTATATTTAATAATATTAGATAAGTAAAAGTTTCTGGTATTTGAATGTATAAGGATATGATTAATTGAATTTTGATTAATCACCTTTTTATTAGAAATAAAAAAATTTATAATCAAAAGTAAAAAAAAATGGGTGAAGTTAGAATTAAATAATGTTGTATTTATTTGAAGCAAACACTTGTCCTTATGATGTGTCTTAAATGTTTACAGCTGTTAGTTGAAGAAGGTTCACCCACCTTTTTATTGAAATCCACTAACTTTTGATAAGAAGCATTCCTTCATAATTAATTATCCTACCTACTACATCCATCAAGAGAACAAAAAGGCATAGAAAGATGTTTGGTTTTTTCAGAAACAAAAAGGCTAAAATATTCCTTTAAATGAAGTCTCCGCCTCTTTGGTTTTTTCAGCTACTGACTATTTTCTTCGAGTAGAAGCTTTGTTGGCTCAGAAGATGTTTAAAGAGTTCGAATTTGGGCAAAAGGTAAACTAATAAAGTTGTGTAAATGAAGTTTTGCGTAAAGATGATATTATTCTCTATACATTTGTATAGTTTATTCAAGTATTAATCCCCTTTCTTTTAATTTCCTGAATCAATAGATGCATCGGAGCTTCTATTTTAAAATGGGTTGAAAAAGTAGATGCATGGAGCTTCTATTTTAATATGGGTTAGCTTTCAGAAGTAATTCAAGCTTGTATTATTTTGTTTTTTTTTAATTTATAAATTTATTTAATTTGTGCTTAATTTTTTTCTATTTGTTGATTATCTATTGATCGTACTTTTTATTTGTTATATATATCTATTTTTTTAGAACTGATGATAAGTTTATATTTGGTTTAATTTACGGTAAATTTAATTTGAAACGGATACCATTATTTGATCTATGCATGCAACTATAAAACGGATTCCCTTTAAATATTTATGGGGAAAAAAAATTTATCTTTATGATAGTATGATGCTCAATATTAAATTGTGAGTATAAGTAGATTGTACATAGATACCGTGAATATTTAGATAGTATGAATAATTTCAGAAATCTTTTAAAAGTAATATTAAATCACCGTAGAAAGTAAATATAGTTAATATAATTAGTAATCTCTATACCAAGTTGATTAATCTTATTCTGGTTCTGCTAATAAATGACTAATTAATGGTTTGGATTTAGCAGGTTTGTGAAGTTGCAGCTTTCTTTGAAGTTATATGAAGTTGCAGAAAAATAGAAACCTTTTTAAAGAAAGAAAACTGCAATTATATTTCATCTCCATAATGAGGTTCATTACTTTACTTGTAATATTTATTACTTGATCTGAATGGAAACTTTGATGTGGCTAAAGTTCTAAGATAAGAGTCTCAATGAGAGTTCTTAATGACTTAAAACATTAGTTTCTGGCGGAATAACTGATGTACCTCAAGGTATGTTGTAGAAATACAAATATACATATACAATTATTGAGACATTTTTTCTTTGAATTTTAGGCTAAGAGTATGGATGATGTTTGGGGAGAAACAGTTGGTTTCGATGGCCAATTGTGGCTTTTGTGTCGTATATTTTTGAAATTTCAGGTTTCCGTCCTCTTTAGATTTACTTTTGAAGTTCACAGCGTTGATTATGAGCAATATATATATTTTGAACACCGTACTGTGGCTAAAAAGTTGCTCTCTTTTTTCTTTGTTTTGCATTTTCTGTCTGTATCCACTCTATTTTTGTGGCGAAGATATTCTTTTAGGATTTATGAGTGAAGTTTGCAAATGGATGATTGGAATAATCTGTGAATTGTAATGTTACAACTGTTTGGGAATTTGATCGCTTATTTTTTTTTTTTGCATCACTATTTATAATTGTAGCATCTTGTGATTTTGTATTATCCGTATGACAATATTTGTTTTAGCCTATGCTTGCCAAATTCTTAAATATTTGTGTGCATTAATCTGTGCATACTCTCAGTATGTAAGCATCTCTATTCAAGATTCCAAAATGAACACTCTATAATATGAATTTAAAAGAGTTTTCGTTGATGTCAGAATACTGACGGTAGTGTGGCTATTGAAAGTTCAAAGGCTGCTGATGAAGCTGCTGAAATTGTTCGTAGTGAAATTATTCTGGCATCAAAGGTTCACTGCATAGTATTCACTGAATGAATTGCACAGACTTGATATTGGCACTACCATGGAAGAGGTACTGATCATAGCTTCTCCTTGATATCATGTATAATGAAATTGGAATGGCAATATCATTTCATAGGCTAATGATCTTTTTCTCTATGTATGTTCTTGGTTTTAAACATTTGTTTTCTTTTGTGCCAGTTGTAAGAATGTTTCCATAAAGGTTCTCTCATGAGCAGGGGTGCGCTCAATAACATTTCATCCAGATGGAAGAATTGGACATGAAGATGCCTTAAAGGTAAAGGATTGTAAAAGATAATATAATAGCACTTGAATAAGGATAAAAAGAGTCATTTAAAAGTGTCAAAATGATATATTGTTGGTGTATTCATGGGAGACTGTTAAGCTATTATTTCAGTGGCAATTTTATGAGTTTTTAGGTACCAAATTTTTTATTTTCAATAGAAATTTGAGAAATTAATATGTATTTATTAACTACTATATAAAATTAATAAACAATTTGAATTGAATTTTGAAATAATATTTTTTAAAATAATATGACATGTAGAGAAGAAAGGATAAAAATTTGAATGTTATCATTTTATTTTGACTAATTGGATCCAACACTAAAATAATATTTTTGTTTTGCTCCAATAAAAAATGGAAGTTTGAACTTATATTTCAGTAATAAGCTTCAATGTATAGTTATGCATATCATTCTGGACTTATTTCAAAGTGCTAACACGGACAAATTGAGAGAGATTTGAGCCTTTATACTAAATCCAACTATGAGGTCGTGAATATGCGCCACTTTTAATATGCTTATTTTTTATTATTTATAGTGAAAATCTGTTATGGCGCTTGGTAATTTTGCAGGGACTTTTCATATTTTTCTGATTAGAGGACTTGCGAGAGATAATAAAATCTAAGAAGATAGTGTTCTGGAGGCTGAAGTTGAGATGTTCAAGAAGATTTAAGATCAAAGTGAGTGATTTGTATATTTATCCAAAAGTTTTAGATGTTTTGGACATTGATTTTATATGTTATTTTGAACTTTGCATTAAGCCTTTATGTTAAAAGCTTTGTATCTTGATCTTTGGTTAGGGTATCAATTTGCTTTTTATTGGTGCCTATTATATCAACAGGGTGTACCTTTCATGGGTTTTCTATTATATTTTATTTAATTTTCAATATTTTTTGTGTATATTTTCTTTGTTACAATTTTGGATTTCTATGTTTTTCATTTTGGGCCTGACTATGTTAAGTGTTAGGAATGCTATAAAGCACATTTGCTTTAATTTTAATTTTTTTTATGATTTTCTAGTGTTCTTTTGATAACTTCTGCTAAGCCGTGTTGATAGAGACTGAATTTTTAGATGCAGAATAGGATACTTAATGACAATCTTCTAATTAGTCTTCAATTTATTACTCAGTTGAGGAAATGAAAACTTCAAAAAATGAGTTGTCCTATATGCCATTTAATTTTCCTTTCATATGAATTTAATCATTGTGAAATATTCTTATTTCTTCTGATATGGTGAATTCTGCCCGTTTGTATATTTTTAATTTCAATAAGAATTTACAAATGGTAGTTAATTTGTTTGAAATCCTAAAAAGATTCTTCTACTTCTTAAATTTAGTGAGCATTTCTTAAATTTAGTGTGCAATTTTTTCTGTATGAATCTGGTACTAATGGGAGAATAACAGGTTGGTTTAGCAAGATATTCTATTTTCACATCTTTATTTAAAGAATATAATCTTTTGTCATGTTTTAGCAAGATGTTCCAATAAGAATATACGCTTAATTATATTTCTTGCATTTTGTTGTTGTTTTGGTTCTTGCATTTTGTTGTTGTTTTGGGCCTTAGGCTCTTTAATTTGATGTATGAGTAGACTTAATTTACAATGGTGAAAAACTTCTGTTCGTGATATTCATTAGGTTTTTTTCTTTTCTTAATGTCAATCCTTTTGGTCTCAAAATATTCAGTGGCTTAAAATTTATATATTGCAAAATCACAATCTAGGCAACTATCTAGGCTGACAACGTTCAAGTTTCCCATTGTTCACTTACCTAAGAATAAGGATAATATTTTCCTTATAGTGATTTTGATGATTTGATATTATTTATGTTTATCTTTGTTATCTTTCAAGTACAAATATATTCATTTAACATTAGAAATCAAAATTATTGGTTACTGTAGTTTATTGCTTTTGCAAGTTTATTGGTTACAATGTTGCTATTGTTGCTAATCAACGTTGCTAATCAATGATTTGTGACTCAGGGATCGGACAAAGAAAATATTTAAATGTAATTCTGATATGAATTTATTTTTCAAGTTTCTAGATTTGATTATAAGCTGGTTTTTTAATTACTGAAGACTGAAGTATCTTGTTGGGAGCAACCTTTGTGATGGATGACACAGATTGAGGTTAGTTTAACCTATTTAGTTTTTTATTTGTTGTGTTATATCTCTTTTGTGATGATAATTGAGTTTAGGGTGTTATCCTTATTATCGAGTAAATATTAATTATAATTCATTTATCCTTTTTAGATATAAGACATATAATCTAACATGTGCAACCTAGGCATAGTTTCATCCTCTTTAGTTTTCTAAACATGAAAGTTTTGAGGAATAATTGGATTTAAGGAAAATGCTGCTAATGGTCATACTAACAATATGTCGGACAAAATGGTATTAAGTACCTGATTTGTGCATGGAGATGATTCAAACTGATTAGTGTCTTGAAGAAACATTCTCTACCGCCAAACAAAGTGCTGAAGATCCATGATTCAGTTTGGTTACATTATTTCAAAAATAACTCACTCATTTTTATATCAAAGATCATTGTTGATGCATTCAGCAGACATTCCTGAAGACTTCTTTGAATACTACATTATCCGTCTCATTCTTTTTCTTCTCATCATGACTTAGTAGTATCTTAAGTCCTTCTTTGTTTGTGACTCTAGAAACTGCAACATATAGCTGACCATGCGTAAAAACAGGCTTTTTGAGTAAGAGTCCAACCTTTGACAATGATTGACCTTGACTTTTGTTTATAGTCATTGCATAAGATACCATTATAGGAAATTGTCTCCGTTGAATGGTATTCGATGATCGGATGGACTTAAAGTCATTCTTGGGATGAACACTCTTTGTTCTTTGTTTTTTCCTGTGCTGCTTTGTGCTTCTATGATGTGTTTTCCAAGCTTGGTAACAACTAACGTGTACCATTGCACAATCCTGCCGAGTGATCAATGTTCCTAAGTAGCATTATAGGGGTTCCAACCTTTAATGTCAACTGATGGTTTGGAACACCTGAGCAATTGATTGTGTTCAGGAACTCAGGAGTGTGTATGGATGCCAGTAAATCATTATTAGACTCGTTGGGCATGCTTTATCAGAACTATAATATGTGCTTCAGTGGGATTTAAGCTCATCATGTAATTGTTTATTTCTTCCACAATTTGCAATGTTGGTGCAAGTATTGCTCGGTCTTTATATGTTGATCAAGATTTTCCCCTGAAAATAGTTCTGGATAAGTTACCTTACAGATTGCCTCTATTGGGTCATCCCAGTTCTTTACCAGAATGTCATCTGGGTTTCAATTCTTTCACCTGAATCTCTAGGTGTACCATAACTTCCGTCACCAATACTTAGAATCCAATCAGCAAATTGCTTCAAGTCATGCGACCTTTCAGTGGAATCACCTACTCTCAATCTCATGTTTTTTGTGAGGGTCAACAACTGACAGCTATTCCAAATATACGATGAGTTTATTGTGGCATTAACGATTTCCTGCCTAGTTCCTTTTGGGATCACTGGTAGTATTTGTCGAAAATCACCTCCAAATCGACTGTCTTTCCTCCAAATGGCTCCATTTCACTGTTCACATTCTTGAATCTTAGAATGTCTCGCATCGTCCTGTCAAGAGCTTCAATGCAGTACCTATTTACCATAGGAGCCTCATCCCAAATTATTAGTTTGTTTTTATCAACAATTTGGCCAAGCGCTCCCTGTCTTATATTGCATGTGGAGAATTCATCCAATTGAGTGGAATTGCAAACGTGAATGTGCTGTCCTGCCACCGGGTAATAGAAGTGATGCTATCCCACTTGATGCAACCGTGAGTACAATTTGTGATCGAGATCTCAATGCAGAAGCTATGTTTGCCAAACAAAAGTTTTTCCAGTCCCACCATAACCATACAGGAAGAATACTCCACCTTTCCCACTCTGAACTGCCTCCATTATTTTTTCGTACACCATCATTTGCTCATCTGTCAGTTTTTGCAGATAAGTAATATGATTCGCGGCTAGTTGCCTTCTGTCATACCGCAGTTCATCACAAATTAACCTGTTAACACCATCTGCTATTAGTTGATGGTTCGAACATTGACTCATATCTGGTACTGGCATTGGTGGGTAGTCTCTAAGGCTCTTGTTGTAACTGTTTAGCATATTTTCATTTGTATGAGTGTTAGCTCCTTCAACTCATCATCTGTAAGAACTAAATCTGCGTGCATAACAGGTCTCATCCAAATCAGTGTAATGTAATAACTCTATGTGTGGAAAAATTCTCTCTGACTTATAAGGATTGTAATAGCCAGCTGACCATATAAGTATCTGATTTGACTTACAATTGATAACACAATTTTCCAGACAGGACAATTTATTACAAATTAAAAATAGTCTAATTAGCATAAGAGCCTTCTTTTTTAAGTTAGTGATATTTGTCACAAATTCCTATCCCTTACCATCAATTGGTTATCCTTTTACTTATTTCCTATAAATTTATTGCAACTGTATTTTGATTAAACATTACACAATATACAAATATACAGATTCATGAAATTAATTCATTATTATATTGTGGTTGGTTGGAATAGCAAAACTGTTGTGATAAAATTTATTGATTAATTACAAAATATCATTTTTTACCTATTGAGATAGCGAAAATATCTAATTATGATAAACATGAATTGAAGTAACAATTACCTGGATTATCAAGTAGTCTTCTCTGCCTATGAAGTATATCATCACATAGTAGAGTCCATGTTTTTTCCAACATGTTCTGGTCTATCCATTGAATTAGAAATAAAAGTGTAGTAAAGAGCTTTCTCAGATACGCTCCAGATCCCAATGGCTAGCTTCTTCTATTGCATCAATATATTCCTTGTCATCATCTAGAAGACCACGTGCATAACATGCCTCTTTAAATGAGGAATAAACAACACCATCTACGGTTCTGATATCTTCATAGGAAGTTGGTCCTTTCACAAAATTAAGGAGTAGTCTGAGGTAGTAACTTCACCCGAACCTGGAGGCACAAAGAAGATTCTTCCAATAACATTGTGTGTTTTTCGAGGCAACCACACCCTATCTTTTGCTTCCACAAATTTGTAGGGAGTTCTGCATGTCAATGACCTAGCCATATATCCATTTGCTTGAAACCATCCAATGAACATAGATCCTTGACGGATGCTTGTTTCACCACATCATCTAAATTTTCATGGTCTTTAAATATCACATTTTGTTCATCGGGTAAGTGAAAACCTAATCTCACAACAGAAGGATCTCTATAATGGATGTATACCCAAAAATTCTCCAGGCTGCTTCACATGGAGATATGTCTACTACAATAATACATGCTCACTTCATCGTATTCATCCAACTCGGTGTTTGATGTAGCACTTTTATAGAATGAGGCTGTGACGCGGTCATGTCCTTTATTCATATTGAAAAATACTTTATTGACCTGATTGGTTGCACCACTCAACATTATATGAGCCCCATATCTCATAAGTAAGAGCTGTTATGAGGGACACATAACGGTTATCAAGGTCAATGCCAGACTTTTTAATTGTTTTCCATCTTCCCTACGTCTATATACCGGATAACCTTCATCGTCGACGGTGTGTTATCAACAAATTTCTTTGGGAAGTGACGAATGCATTTACCATCTTCCATACACGGTGAATCTTTCTTAACCAAACCACACGGCCGTGCATCAGGCTTTTCCACTGCTTCAAAGTAATCTGCATCTGTCTTCTTATCTGGTATCTCAGCTGATATAATTCTGTCAATGTCTTTTGCTGTTGGATATTTGTCATCCTTATGGAGAAATAGTAGTATATGTGCATGTGGCAATCCAGTTTTTGAAAATTCAATGTGTAAACAACTGCAAAATCCATTAATGAACATTTAATAAATAGTGTATGTGTAATAATATATATGATAACATGAAAGGTTTTAGTGACTGTGATTAGTAAGATTAGTAAAAATTACCTGCGCTCACTTTTCCAAATATTTGTGGCTCTAATATCTTTAATTAGAGTATAGTTTTGCCTTGAAAGCTCTACAAACAATGTCAGGTCTATCTTCGGGAGCTGTTGGATATTTTGTCATCCTTATGGAGAATAGTATATGCATGTGGCAATCCACGTTTTTGAAATTCAATTGTGTAAACAACTGCAAAATCCATTAATGAACATTTAATTAAATAGTGTATGTGTAATAATACTTATATTGATAACATGAAAGGTTTCTAGTGACTGTGATTAGTAAGATTAGTAAAAATTTACCTGCGCTCACTTTTCCAAATATCTTGTTGGCTCTAATATCTTTAATTAGAGTATCTAGTTTTGCCTTGAAAGCTCTACAAACAATGTCAGGTCTATCTTCGGGATTCAACTCTCTGTTCTTTAGAAAGTCCTCAACTTCAGGCCACTTAGGATTGCATGTGAAGGTAATGAAAAGATCAGGATAACCCACCACCTTACAAATAGCCATTGCATCTTGATAATTCTGTATCATATATCTGGGACCCCCCGTAAATGAAGAAGGCAATATAATACGTTTGCCACATGATGATGGTGTTGTTTCTCCACTGAAAACTGCTTCCTTTATTCCCTTGTACATTTCACATCTGAATTTATCTTGCTCTTGACGTATATAGTTCAACCTGGCTGATTCAATCATAGAATATCCGTCAACCAAAAATTGTTGGAATAGTCTTCTTGCATATAAGAGGGGAGATCCATCAGCTAATCTTTCTTGAATTCTAAATGCGAAAAACTCCCTCATGGACACCTCTTGTCGTCCTTTCCCACCACTATGATTCCGCTTATTAAGAAGTATATCTTCTTTGTAACCATCTTCCCCATAAGGAAATAACAAAGGATATTGTAATCCCAAATAAGCTGGATTGAGTTGATTGATCCTTTGCAATCTTCCACTTTGTGTCTCAACTACAATGTCTTGATCAGTCTTATCTATATCAAAATCTCCAACAATCAAAGCAGCCACTTCATCGGTTGAGGGCAAGTTATATCTTCTACCATCCTTTCTTCTTTTGCCGAGTAGCCTAAGCTTGATCGAGTTATTTGAATCCTTAGCAATTGAATCCCTGACCATACGAAATGCCTTGACCAAAATATTATTGTCATCAAGCATTTTTTTCAAATCTCTTACAATATCTTCATGAATCTGCTTGTTCTCTTCACCCCTACGGCAGCAAATCAAGTATAATATTATAATAGCAGCATATAAATTACAATGTTTTGGCTCTGAAAATTTTAATTAATAATGCGTTAATCAAAAGATGACAAACCTGATGGCAGCCATGCGGTTTTGGACTTCGTTTTGTGTATCAAATACATATAATTGCGCAAATTTGGCCATACTTCCTTCGGGTGGTATGAGACTACCCATTAAATGATAGTTCTCACCAAAGAGAATGAAAGTTGGTGGTCCTCTGGAATTATTCCTGCCACGATCTATTTTTGCGCCCATGGATGTGAACTGGAACATGCTATTGTAAGATCTAATATTTTCACGAAAATGCTTGCTCTTTGGACCATTACCGTATAACAACTCATACAACACTTTAGGAGCTTCTTGTAAGTGTGGAACTTGGACTTGTCCTCCTTTACAACATAGAGTGAATTTAGGTTGGCCTGTGTTATAATTTTTGTTTGACCTTTCGTCATACCAGAAAAGAGCATTACAATGCTCACATTCATACACTGCATCCCCCATGTGTACATACTCTGCAAGCAGCAAGAAGGATTAATTAAGTCGATACGATATTATTAGGAATGTCTTAGATTTTTTATATTTGTGTCAGTAAAACATGTTTTATCTAGTACGTACCGCCTTCTTTAGATTTTGTTTTTTTAGTGGTATTGGAAGATCTTAGGCCAGATCTTGTACCTACATCATTTTAAGAAATTTCACAATGTTAGTTTTATGTTAATGAATTTATTGATAATTGACACATTCTTACTAATAGACGAAATGTAGAAATCTGCTCATAACCTAATGACTGTTGTTCATTAATCCTATTATTAATATGATCAGAAAATGAACACTGACTTCTATGTTTATTTGATTATTAGTCAATTACTCATAAACTGGCTATGAATAGTTATAGGAGGATATATCTAAAATAACAAACAATTGTCCTTACCAATTTCGAACAGATCCTAAGCATTGAAAAATACTATCCACAACACAGAAAAGTGGTTGGTTGGGTATGATTTTAATTTCATATAGATATATTATTAACTCCTAATTTAAAAGAATTAATTATGAATACCTTGGTTGTGGATTTTGGTCTCATTTTGTCTTGAAGCATTTAATTTCAACCTTCTGCTCCTTCTGGCATTTCTAAATTCTTCTGTTTGGTTTGATAGTTTTAGTACACATATAGGCAACATTATCTTCATAAAAAAGAAGTATGGCCTCATTTATATTTTAAAACAAAGGATGGTCAGTGTTTCATGTACCTTGTGCATAGTTCTTCTGTTGTGCTTTATTATCCGCCATACTATTTACACTAATAGTGTTTGATATTTTTGTCTTGCTAGATTGAACTGAGTCCACTCTATCTTGAATTATTCTTGGACCACCTGAATCTGTATTTTGAAATGCACTGTCTCCATCATCAACTATAATTATCTCTTGCATAATTTAAAGTAATAATATAAAGATTTAATTCATTTAGCTTACATTGAATTGTAGTCCAATCCATGTTGCTTTGGTTCGATATAGTTATATCTACTGTACCTGTTAACCAAAAATAGATCTCTCTTTTATTGAGATACAAATTCGTTCTCTTTAAGAGCACCAAAAACCTGATTATCTATATATCATTTCAGCAATTCAGGTTGAATGTTATCTGGTCATACAAAATAAATTTTACCTTCCTTACTTTGAGAAACACTGGTATGTTTTTGTTGAGCTCGTTTCGATGCTCTTTTCATCCTAGCATGCTTTGCAAGGTCTGAATATCCAAAAGTTAATTTGTTTACCCGATATGCACTGGTAGATAAGTGTTTGGTGAATTGTTTACAATCTATTTCATTACCTATCATTGGAATTTCTGGTGCTAATGTATTGGTTGATTGAAGGGGAACCTCATTCAGATTATACTGTCCATTGCTGACATTCTCTCCCACCCTTATGGCTAGGTCTACATTCCTTCCATTACTAACAAAACAAAGGCTGTTTTCCTTATCCTCTTCATACATTTTCTTTGCATTGTTATGTACGCAATCTATAGTGCCTGCATTACGAATTCAAGGTTAACCCGAGTATTTTTTGAAAAAAATTATGTAGCCTTTTAAATCTGTATCTAAATAGTAATTACTTAATGGTATAGAACCCCTTGTTTGGCTAAGTCCCTCCATGCTTCTTCCATTGAATTGTGACTGTCCTGTAGATAAGAATATGAAAACATCAGTGCCTGAATGGAGGACCTGCCACCATATTTTTCATGAATGAAAATTATCGTAACAATAATTTTTTTGACCACATGACAAAGTAAATGCATTAAGAAAATCTGCACTAATTTTTTGACACTTGTATGTGTTTATATAACCCAGGTTTTAAGGTGTTTAACTTTTTACATTCAGCAGTTAATGGAAAATTCCCATAGTTTGTCCAAGATTCCTCACTGTCCAGATGCATTCAGTATAAGTATATACTTCTTAAGCTTAAATCTAATCCAATACATGAACATATATATATATATATATATATATATATATATATATATATATAACTTAAATTAAAGCCTCTAATGTATATGTAACTAAGACGTTAAAATAAAGTCTCTAACTTAAATTAAGTATTAAAAGGGTATTACCTTGTTGACATGCTCCATCAGTACGCTGTCTTTTCTTAGCTAGTTTGATAGCTCGTTCCCTCCTAGCATACTTTGCATCTTCTAACCATCTATGCGTTGCCAAAACTGTCAGGTAAGCAGTATTCTGGAATTTTCTTTGTCCAACCTGACTATTGGTTTCTCTTTGAATACCAATGACATTGAAATCTGGGCAAATGTTGTTTTCCTTTCCTTCATGAAAGGGCTCTTCTATATTTGTTTGAGCGAGCACTATGTGAAGTATATATTAAGGTAGTTGTTAGCTTGCAAGAAAATTTAATCTACTAAGGTTTAGATTGACCCCCCAAGTGGCTTATATTGGTCAAAGAATCTACATTATTATTTATTTTGGTTGATTAATTAGTTACCTTGTCTAATCTCTTGAATGCCATCTTGCTGGAGAACTGATTCCGTTGGTATATAATTCACATCTTGGTGGTTTGTGATGTTTGCATGATCATTGCTGTCATGCTGGTTCATCTTCCTTTTATTTTTAAGAGATGCATATTCATCTTCATCTACACATGGTGGTATGGAAAAGATTTTCGTTATCTGTCCACAGAAGCAAAATATTCTCATAGGTTTTCACTATGGTTGTTTTCTTGCTTATTTTGAAGTATAACTTGATGAGTGGCCAAACTTCACGTGCATTGTGTTAAGAATTTGCATAAAAATACCATTATTTCATTTATTTTTTCAAAGTCTAGTTTTGAAGTTGAATGATATTTTTTTTTAGTGACTCATCTTATAAATTTATGGATGTTGCCTTTTACATGATATTGCTAAAACTTCGTGTTTTGATTTGAGTTCCCCAAAATCTAAACCCTCATATGCATAACCCCTCAATTTGGGACCACACAGCAATTTCTCTGTGTCCTAGCTATATTTTGTAAATAATCTGAGTAATGGTCATGGAAAATTAAAAATCGATTTGTGTGTAAAAGCTAATTATAAATAACTTTTTAAAAGATAATAGTAATGATCACAGTTTTATTTAATTATTGTTTCAACATAATTTGATAGAACACTTATGTTTTATTGTCATACATGGATTAGTGATCATTTCCTTAATTAGATTATGTCAATATATAGATTAGTGAGTGTTTTTTTTTAATTCAAGATTCATTGGTGTGTTAGCTTGCATTTCACTATACTCTTCAGAATAAGATATATTAACAATAAATATATCATTTCAAGCCACTCTTACCATTACATATATTGCTAATACATAGATATTGACCTGAATTTGAAAACATAAATAAATCTAGCAAAATAAAGCTACTAATCTTTCAGGCTATCCCAAATTGATAAACCATTCCTATTACCATGGTTGCCTTCCATTGATAAAATTACATTATAATTTGTAAACAAAAAGGAAATAACTCCTAAATCAAAGAAAGTGGACAAAGCCTATCATATAAGACAAATTGTCTAGGTACTGAGTGGCACAAAACAAAATAACCGGAATCGTTATACTCTCATCCTACCCTCATCAAGATATACTAAACCATATACAGTCCATTGGAGTGCAGAGTGATTGTCTTTACATTAACGTGCTCTTGCCAAAATCGGTGCGCCAGGTGGACTCTTCTTGCTTCCATGAACCTCAGCTTTGTTATAAGTAGATCAGTCCTCAGTGTCATTTGAACAGTTTAGAACCATTCCTAGTCTCCATTACGGATATGATATCCTTACCAACTAATAAAGAAGGACTGTATGGAATTCCAAGCCCAGTAACCTTGATCATCTTAGCCCAATCAAGATTTTGTTCCCCATTTTGCTTCATTTCCCAAACCAATATCTGTCTTGACAATCCAACATTGTGATAGGTTAATAATCCTATACCTTCTTTAAAGGGAGTCAGGGAGTGATATTCAGATTTCACCTCTGCAGGTATTGTAGCCTCATGGAAAGATCTGTGCCTGAGATTGAATGTGATAATGCTTACTGGCTCAGGAAAGTTAGGTCGTTCCCAACCTATCCAGTAAATGACGCCATTGTCCACAACAGATTTGGGTCCAAGCTTCTGAACATTGCTTTCAAATGAACCTTCATGAGTCCACTCCCTTTCCACTGAACTATAAATACTCCAGGACATGGTGCTGTCAGAGTAGTGTCGCTTGTGTACATGCACAATGCGGTATTCCACACTATCTTCCAAATACCCAAAGGCATAAAGAGATACAACGTGGCAGCAGTGCTTGCTAGCTTCGTCTGGTGCAAAACGCCTCTTTCGGGTGAGGGGATTCCACATAAGTAGCCTAGAATTGAGACCCCCATGGAAATCCTCAAGCAAATGACTCCATGGTCGGAGCCTATGATTGAGTAGAAGCCATAATGGTTGATTTCTATCGGAACATTGAAATTAAACTGCCGCCCAGTATCAACTGAGGCTCGAACAAACCACATTGAGTTTTGATCACTTGGGGGGGACCCAATTCCAACAATGATGCTTCGGTCTGTCTTTGGTTTCCTTATAGTTTTGCTTGATAAATAAGTTGGTGCATAGTCTAGAATTCCAAGCTTTACTCAGACTTCTGCACTTTCCTACTGTCTTTGGATCTGTTTTCACAAAGATTTTTAAGATAATATCATCACTCAGGAATGGAAGATCGCATCTCTTTGGTGGGATATCACTCATTGTGGCTGTAAAGGGGTTGAACGTTTGGCTAATGGGGTTTAGTGACTTAGAGGAATGGTCACTCAATTGGAATACCACACAACAGTTTACTCTAACCTATTTATATAATTAGCTTATATGGGTGTGAATGTGCAGAATTGTTTAATCCTTCTATAAGGACGTGGGTGTGGTTACTTTAAAAAAATAATTTTTTATTGCAAGGCAAAAGAGCTATATAAAACATCTATTATATGATAATGTATTTTAATTTAGGGATATATGGTAAAATGTTGGAATCCCACTCAAGCAGAACATAATTATTATTGGTTTTTCTAACATTATTCCTTAAGAAAAACTCCCCACCAAGTTGTCCTTTTTAAGTAATGTTTCTTGAAGGTGCTAGATCCATAGTTATGTCATTAGCAGATATCTTTTCTCAATATATGGAGTATTAGTAGTGCTTAATACTTAACAACTTGGTTTAGCATAATCTTTTAATTATAATCTATATGATTATAGCATAGCAGTTCTGTTAATATGATATCCCCCCATAGTTGGGATATTTCAAGAAGTGTGCTACTAATGGAATTGATAAAGCAATTAAGTGAACCATGAACTAATGAATCTTCTGTTGTTATAATCAATGTTCTATAGTTCAACAGACCAATAAAATGTGATTGTAACTAAAAATAGGTGACTTAGTATCTTCACAAATAAACCGCTACTGTAATCCACCTTAATAAATTATTAGTTGAAATGATATTAGTTGAAATATGATATAAGTATAGCCTGATATCTCTTTAATTTTTAAGAAATTCTTTGATGAACATTCTGAAAATAATGTTCCAACCTTTTGTGATAAGATCTTACTTGATATGATTTGCCTAGGGATAAACTAAACGTATTAACGGTTGTGTATTTGCAAGGGTTAGGGTTTTTATCCATAAAAAACTTATATTGACCATGGTCACTCACATGATTATTATTTAGGCATAACTCCTTTATGCTAACTGCTTTATCCTATGACTCCTTTTCCAGCACATGTTTTCACTAATTAGTATAAGGTTCTGTATGCAGCTATACTTTCATATATTTAGGATTCCTGCAAGATGTCACTCACAATTGATTATTATTTAGGCATAACTCCTTTATGCTAAACTGCTTTATCCTATGACTCCTTTTCCAGCACATGTTTTCACTAATTAGTATAAGGTTCTGTATGCAGCTATACTTTCATATATTTAGGAATTCCTGCAAAGATTTATAAAGTCAACAGATCATACCATTGTGAACCTTCTTATTCTCGATGTTAGAAAACAGAACACGACATGATTTTGGAAAAAAATAATATTTCTGGGAAAATGGAGTCTACTATTAGTTAAATTTTATTCAGCAATATAGTCATGCAGATCATTTTATATCAGACATGCATTAGGTCCAGCAATTAAAATTCATTTGGTATGTATACAGTCATGCAAATCAATTTATACCAGACATGCACCAGGCCCTATATGGGTGGATTTCAAGTATGAAATAGAAGCCAGCAAATAAAATTCATTGGCATTTATACGTCATGCAGATCAATTTATATCATACATGCTGTTGTAATCCACTCTAATAAATTATAGTTGAAATATCATATAAGTATAGCCTAAGTTTCATTTTTATTTTAAGAAATTTTTTATGAAAGTAATTCTCGAAATAAGGTTCAAACCTTTTTTGTCCAGCAGTTACTTGATATGATTTGCTTAGGATAAACCTCCTTAAACGGTTGTATATTTGCATTGATGCGAGTTTTCACAATTGATTATTATTTAGGAATAATTGCTTTATTCAAAATTGCTTTATCCTTTGACTCTATTCTCAGCACACGTTTTTATTAATAAGGTATGTGTCATCATCTCCAATGACACATAGCTCTGTGAACCCATCATGTGAGCAGTTTATCTGTTGGTCATTAGCATAGATACCTGCACTTTTGGCACGTACCTAACTGGAATTCAAAAGCTAAATCACAATTTTTTTTATATAGCCCTGACCTAGCAAATGGTTTCATTTTAAAGTGCCTTAGCTGAATATGGTGTAACATGGTATTGTTTATCTTGTTTAGTAGATTTTCCTTTGTTGTATATTCAAGTTCTGCTGCCTATAAAGCATATGAGTTGCAGCAACCACAACTGGTTTTCTTTAAGGAAAAATTTTTAACTTGTACTTTTCTAAAAAAATTGTACTTCCTAAACCTATGATGCAGCTCAACTATTTTTTAACACCAAGACTTAAACCATAAAGCATTTTAGATATAACCCTAAGTACTAAGACTTAAACCCTAAACACTTTTCTTAATACATTTATTACTTATATAATATTTTTATCCAATATTATAAGTTATTTCTTTTATAAAATGTCAATAATAAAATCAATTCCTAAGGTAAAGTAATATATAAACTGCCATTACATACTTGACGGATTTAGTGCCTTTCTTTAAGTGGGTTTTACGAATTTCAATCTAAAAAATATAATTAATTTAATTTGGAATATCACAACCTTATATATAAAAAGGAACTATTATATATTAATAGATATATAATCGTAAACTGAAAACTACTTTATTTTTATTATTACTATATTTAGACGTTTTTAATTGGAATAATCATAACTTTATTTATAATTCAATCCTAATTGTGTTGTACATTGGGTCTCAGTGCCTTCTTCATTCAGATTAGCAAGGTTTGATTTTCGCATTGAAATGTGTAATTTTATTTGAATCTTCAAATGTCAGAGGACTAACATGGAGCTATGAACCTGATGCAGTACAAAGTTAGCTTCATAGATTTGGAGAAAACTTTTAGCTTCATAGATTTGAGGAAAATTTCTAATTCCTCATACGTTACACAGTGATCTCCCTATCCAATGGTATATAGATTCAGATCATTCACTATTTAGGAAAAGGTCTGTGTGCAGCGGGATCTTGATAGGCATTCCGTACTATTGGACTTAGTCAAAATTTAACAAATTTGTTCCCTAGCTTTGAAATTTGGTGATTATCAATCCTATCGATGGCTTGTCATATGTATTGAGAACACGCTAACTAAAGTCAATAATAAAATCAGTTGCATCAAAAAAATGGTAATACTTAAAGTGCGATTATATACATGATGTATTTAGTAAGTTTTTTAAGTGGGTTCTACGAATTTTAATCTTCACATGTATAACTAATTTAATATGGCTAATCAATCCTTTAAATAAAAAGTAATATTTTTATTAAAAATTTGTGGTATGTCGAACTATTTTTCCATGGAAAAGATATTTTGTCGTACATGGGGTGTCGCTATATTCTCATTGTCATTAGCCATGTTTTGATTCGGAATTGAAAAGAAAATATAATTGGCATGAAACATGTAGCAGGACTAACATCGAGATATGAACTTGATGAAGTTCAAAGTTAGCTTCATAGATTTAGGAAAAATTTCTAATATCTCATAACGAACTAAATTGATCTCCCTATCCAAAGTTCTATGCATGCATCCCATTCACTATTTAGGAAAGGTTTTGTGTTGATTGCTTTCTATAAATTATTACCTGACTAAACAAAAGTCATTGTATGGATATGCAAATTTGAAGTTAATAGTTATGACTATTTTATTAGTATACAAAAAAAGCTAAGTGGCTAGTGTATATGCTGACAATATATAAAGTAATAAAGTTAGATGAATAGCTATCATTATTGTAATGGAACATCTACATCCAATGTTACTTTGTTTGAATCATTAGGACATGTAGATAACAATATAAGGTTTTATCTACTACACGACAATATATCACAAATTATTTAAGGTTTTATTAAGATAGATATCAAATGGTATAAGCTAATTATATTAATTAAGTAACTGAATTACGTTAATTATAATTGATGAGCCCAAATTTGTTGGCTAATCACCAGGATTGATTAATTCAATTTAAATTGGTCCACCCATGACAGTATTAATTTTTATGACATCAATTAGCCTTCCCTTTTTATCAGGTATGACGAAGGCACTGGAGTTTTTCTTTTAATTCACCTAAACGGAAGCCATGCATTAAGTAAGTTCTACCAAATTTATATTCACATACACATCACTGCACCCATATGATAACGTCAATACTTTTATACGGATAGGTTGAAATATAGATGAAACTTCAAAACTTTCATGGGTCTACTTCTTAGGCAATTTGCAGTGAGTATCCTGCAAAGATTTATAAAGTCAACAGATCACACCATTGTGAACTTTCTTATTCTCGATGTTAGAAAACAAACACGGCATGATTTGGAAAAAATTATATTTCTGGGAAAATGAGTCTACTACTATTCACTACAATTTGGGTTTATATAAATCTAATGAAGTTTTAACCTGTTAAAATTCATTCAGCATTTATATAGTCATGCAGATCATTTTATATCAGAAATCCATTAGGTCTAGCAATTAAAATTCATTTGGCATTTATATAGTCATGCAGATCAATTTATTTCAGACATGCATAAGCCGCTATATCTGTGATTTCAAGTATGAAATAGAAGCCTTGGTTATGGTAGTATGACGTCTGAATTTTATAAATCTATAGACATTGTTGATAATTTATACTTGCTATTAGTACCTTCCAAAGTCTTAATTCATGTGTTTAATCCATCACAATACATACTGCAATACTACCAAAAAACACAAATAACTTGTCCATGAAGACATACATTAGTACTCAAAATGCTAGCATATATAAATCAATACTGGTTATCACATATTACAATATTTCTAAAAGACCCAAATAACTTGTTCATTAAGGCATACATTAGTACTCAAAACGATAGCAAACTTAAATTAATACTGGTTGATATATTATATAACCAAAAGGCAACGCATCATGTGTAATTTCCCAACTATACTCAAATATTGATTAGGGTTAATTATCACATTCAATGGTCTGCATCTTTTGCCTCTTCTGCCACCCTTTTGGCCTAACTTGTTAGTGGAGAGTTGGAAATCTTCTTCATTGTCAATGTTCAACGACACTGCATGTTTTACCCCATTGAGAGCTCTCCTAGTTGGGGTCTTGCACTTGAGGCTTGTGACAGAATCCTCCACAACATCCTGTGGAATACATACGTGTATATTGGGTTAGTTGACAATAAACTAATTATCCATAGATGTCCTTCATATGTTTAATGTAAACTTTAAATACACCACAGAGCACTGAGATTATTATCAGACTTGAGATTAGCCACAGTTGCTGAAACATCCATTGAATTGCTGATCCATTCTCCTACAGAAAGGCACACAATAATCCTTCTTAGATATTATAGCCAGTTTCTGACTTGAATGTTTATTAGTTTATACAGCAATAGATATAGAAGATACATACAGTTAACACGTCAGAAGGATTGCTGATGAATTCCATAGGGCAATTTTTTTCTACAATGTCTTCATCGTCACATATCTTCATGATAGTGTAAACCTGGTCATGCTTGTTGATGTTGGCTGTTTTGACATTGATTTTAAAGAGTAACTTTTTATCCATCATGTTATCAAGAGTTGGGGGGTAACCTTCCCCTTCCAAACACTGAAAATTTAAAAGAATGAACAAATCACAATTAGTGTATATGCACAAAAAATCCAAAAATTTGATATCTGAAAGGGATATATGTTGAACAAACATCTTTATCCTTGATTTGTTCAGCTTGTCTCCCTATAAGCTGTGTTGTTTCTCTATCCCACATTAACATAGTTATACTTCCTGTTCCATCATAGGCCATAACTTCAATCTTGTACCTATTATAAAATATGCAATACCAATTGTCAAAAAGGATTTCCTCTTAATAAATTCCCTTGCCAAATAGTTTAGTAGACCAATAAAATGGGATAAATTCTTTACAATTCATGCAAGAAAGTTAATATTAATTAAACTGCATCTGAAACTTGAAAACATTATTCTTTGAAATCTATTAAAGGCACCCAAATTAAGTCTTCTCTCACACCTAAGGGATGCACTGCCATGTGTGTGACCACATTTGGAACATTCATATCGATTTCCAATTGGGGTTTCTACTTTCTTTGGACACTTCCTACACGATTTGTAAAACCAATCGTTGTTGCCAGCATTGATAGAGACAATTGTCCCGCCAATCCATATAGGACCTTCCTGCACCAAGCCCAGGTGTAAGTATCAAACCATCATTGTTGTGTTTAATGAATGCATAATACACTTAATTATTAGTAAAAGTGTTAGCGAATTTGACCTCTGTTGAATTGAGTGCGTCCTCTATTGATTTCACTACGACACCTCCTCTTTTCAGTTCTGCAGCACCAGATTGCACACCATGACCGGATACCTGACTAATCCTGACCGAATTAGAGGTTACACTGTCAAGCAAGCTGCACATTCATTCCATTAAACAACGTCATTAATTGGGAACACAACAGAAAAAAGTGCTTCTCATTGATTGTTAGACAAACCTTTTCCGAAAATCATGTACTTCCTTCATGTCAGGATTAACATGTATTTTAGAGACATCAAAGTGGCTCTGAACCGATACCTTTTCTGAAAACATGAACAATAAGAATCAGTTTTGCCTTTAGTAAACATGGGTTTATCACATACCAACTTTCGTAAACAAACCACTTGTACTAATGGAGTGGGTTAGGAATTTTAACATGTTTATGCATACCATTCCATCGGCTGGGTTTAAAGAACTGCAACACCACTATTAGTGGTTCAACCCTGCCATCTTCAAGATGGGGAACTATTTGATCGACCATGTCACCAAATAACACACAATCAAGATTGTTGTTACTGCGTAACACAAAAACCATACAAATCCACATTAAACTGATGTATACTGTTTCAAACAACACAAAACTTGTCTATTTTATTCAAGAAACTTACTCTAGGTCTGCTATCACAACCACCATACGTTTTGTTTCCTTTCCTTTGCTTGTGATTATATCCCTTGGGTCCTCCTTCCCAACAACCTCCCCGATTATGTCTAACGAAAAATGAATGATACCAAATAAGTCACAATATGAAAGATACTGGAAAGGATGGTTACTATCTAAAGAAACAGACAAAGTAGTTGCTTACCCAATAGTTGAGAATCATCAAGCTTTTCGGCAGCAAGGAGCTCTGGGATAGGCTTCAAGCAGAAGGGTTCGAGAGAAAAACTTGGATTTTCCACACGAACCACAACTGTTCTGTGGGAAAAGTTCAAAGTCCACCTATTTCTTGTTGTTTTAATCTTCTCCATCTTGTCCACAACTATGAAGTTACTCATAGTGTACATTTTAAACTCCTCAAAAAAACCCCTCCACTTCTTGAATAAACCTTTATTGATTGACGCTTGGATCCTTCCTCCCTGGAAAAAAAAAATTCATTTGCCATAAGAATCTCATTGATCAACAACGAACTGAAATGAAGTAAATAAAATTAACAGCTTACCTTAATATCTTGAAGTACCATCTCTATGCTATTAACTTCCTTTTGGTTGTACCTGTTTGGATTTTCCCATATACGAACAACATACACCTGAAATTTCCATTCAAGCTTCTTGGCATTGACATTCATTAGCATATCATACCCTTCAGACATTTTTACGCAGCTTTGAGAAAAATTAAACTGCTATGTGTTTATTGGTGAGAAACTATTTCAATACCTTTTATACTATAATTTGAAATCTTTGATTTATATCCATTGAGGTTGGGTTGGGTTGGTATACTACTCTACATATTGACTCATTTTGTTGTGTTGTATTAGGTTGCCAGATGTCATTGAATTAGGAGATACACTTGTCAAGCAAATGATGTTCCACATGTCAACCGAAGACCACTACTACACTCCTATTATATATTAATAGATTATTTGTAGGTTGGTATTTCATCCGGAGCTAATACAGTTGCAGCTCTAAGATTGGCTAGTATTTGATTAAGGAATACGCATGTTTGTCGGTATTTGGAGGTAACAAACTTTTTCTTACTAATTAATAAAAGAGTAACGCTAAGAAACCAATTTTTTTCGGCTAATATTAAATAAATTTTTAAATTATTTTATTTATCTTAAATTTTAGATTATAAATCCTAAATTTTAAATTATACACATTCTATAATTAACTAATATTTACTAATTAAAAGTTTATTTTCTATACTTTCTCATTTCTTTTTTAAAAACAATAATCAAATTTGAAATTATACACAAATTCTATACTTTCTCAAATTTTGCTTTAAAGATTTTATGATTCCATGTTCCAAATTTTGTTTACCAATATGTCAAATGCCTTATATGCAGGATGGGAACCGGAACAAGACCTTGGCGTTTTCTGAGAGGCAATCACTAATAACTTGTCTAGGTAACATAGGAAATAAATTCCAAGCTGTGTTATTCAGCTCATGTTTTGTATCATTGTATGTTCATCCTTTAGGATTGAGTGTCTCCCTTTTTTTTTTTTCCTATTATTAGGACATGATAAGATTATCATCATTGTAGTGCCCTGTTTACATATTTTTGTTGATGTTTTTTTTTTTTTTGGAGTGTATTAGAGTGCATGTAAAAAAGCATATACTAATTTTTTTAATTTGATAAGGATATAGCCATGTTTTTAAAACGTGGCAATAGTTTTTTTTTAAAATTGACAAAAGCGTGGCAATAGGTTCATTTGTAGGTACGTTTAGAAAAGCGTAGCCTTATTGTCCTCTATCGAAAGTGTACGTAAAACCAACCTTCTGGGACGTTTTAAAAGTGTGGCGATATGTGCACTTTTAAGTACCTATAGGTTAAGACCTATAGCCACGCTTAGAAGCGTGGCAATAAATGAAAGCGTGCCAACAGAAAAAACGTGTCGATAGATCCACAAAAGCGTAGCGATAGAGCAATTGGCACGCTGACTGATGTGACCCTTTCAAAAGCGTGCCGATAGTTCAAAAAGCATGGTGAAAAGCTATCGGCACGCTTTTTTGCACTTTTTGGTACACTTTTAAAGCGTGGCAAAAAACTTATTTTCTTGTAGTGATGAAGAAATTTGACCTCCTTATGTAAATGTTGATAATGATAATAATATATTCTATAAAAGAATGTTTTACCAGTCTTCTATAGCAATAGATGAAAAGTAAAACCCACTAATATCACTTGTAATAGCATTTAATCAAATAGCATTTTTTGTTTTGCCACGATTGAAAGGTTAATCAAGTTCTGTTAATAATTCCTTTTTGTATATAAATTATAAAATGAAAGGCTGTCTTCTTTGGCAGTTGTGTACTTTAAATCATGCTATCATATACCAATTTCTTTTAATTTACAAAATTATAACAAAAGGAATACCAATATTTAGTTAGTTCAAGAGATTCGATACTTATTCTCTTTTAGTAGTGAACCAATGGATTTTCATACTCTAAAAAATAATAATTATAACAATAAGAAAAGAGAATGAAAGAGCAAAAACCAAAAGAGCCGCCCCACGATTATAAAGTACAGTTTGAATGCTTGGGATTTATGTATGTGTTGACGATGAGAACGGGCAATAACACATCCACTACTAATGATGTTGTTGCTACACTCTTCAGAGAGAGAGACAGGGAAACACCTCAAAGCTTCAATGTCTCCTTTGCCAAAAGCAATTGGAACTTTAATTTCCCAGCATTTTTGGGTAATGAGACATTAAAAACATGGCACATTATTGTCCAATCCTTTTAGTGACCCTATAGTATGAGGAGAACAACTAAGTTACTATGCAATAGTTTATCCCTGCCACGTTGCACAATGCTGTTGATTAATAAAAAAGAGGGACAAAAGATTATTCATTATGATTCCATGCTATATTATGGCATTATCGCCTCTCATGTTCTCAAACATAATGAAACATTTATATGCCAAAGAACTTGGAGCAGACGTGTGGATAACATTATATTTTGCTTTTCAAAGGAAACAATCATTAACTTGTGGATATAAGATTATCATGACAAGGGTTGAAAACTTGAAATGCTATTGCATCTTGTATGACCCATGTGGATACTACAAAATATAATTTCTAGATTTTTCTACAATTAGCTGAAGTTCATTACAAATAATGTTTAAAATTAATTAACCTCTCTACTCATACGACTTCTTTAAGCATATAACTCTTATTTTATATATACGCGTGTGTGTAATCATTTATACCAAGAATAGTCTAATTACAATTATGAATCACTACCACTCTTCCTATGGGCATTCCTAACCTTTTCTAGCATGAAAGTAACAACGAAACAGACACACACACAACACAGTTGTGAGATAGCCTCTGTTGTGTACTGCGTGTAATTGCGTTGCTAGTGAGGTAGCCCACATCGGGGTGGAGTAGCGAACAAGAACCACAGGCTTTGATATAAAAAAAGCATGGCTAGACAGAGCAACTCATACCTTTCTCGGCCTTTTGGCTAAGATCAAGTGTAGTATCTGTTCTTATCAGTTTAATATCTGATATGTGGGCCATTGGTCCACACGGTATTAAATTTATTTTTTGAGGGGGAGTGGGCCGCACAGTAGCTTGCTACTGGGCCTCTCGAGCGTCGCCCATGCGTTGCACTATTGCAAGGGCCTGGCGCACCCCACCAAGCCCAGTTTAAATACTTGGTTATCTTGTTCATACTATGGGCAAGTGAATGATTTTATGGTAAAAGATGTTTATTAATTTACCGAAAAAAAAAAGAAACTGTTTATTCAGAAGATGCTTCATTTTTCAGGGAATAGAGGTGGCATAGGCCATGTAGTGTAGTTTGTATTTATACTAAAAAATAAAAAATATATTGATGCAATTCCTTAACTCGCTATTAACGAATTGCCAAGTGTTGGCTACTGATTGCACAAAGGAAAGACCCAAGTGAAGAAGATAAGAGATTCGCAGCCACAGACCAACCCAGCCTCTTATTCTTTTATTGGCCTCAGGATGAGGCAAATAAGATTTTGGATTTTTTTCGAAAAATAATTACTGTTAGAGACACATCATAGGAGCTGTAAAATGAACTCCTTAAGTGCACCAATTCCATGCAAATTTTACACTAAGGAACCAAATCTTAGAAGAGGAAGAAGAAGCAGCAGCATTATATTTTCTTCTACATCCTCCACTACAAGCACAACCAGCATTAAACCCTCAAAAGATAAGTCTTACACTGTTAGTTTCAAGACACAAAGGGCTTGCAAGCTTGGCATTTCAAGGTACCCTGATTTCGAATATGATGCACAAGGTGGAATTGGAACTGGTTCTGTTGCAAAGATGGCCACAGATAACATTAATGAGCTTCTTGTTTCATTTGACCTTGAGACACTCTATATTCCACCAATAACTAATTCTACAACCAAGTTTCTGGGGTTGCCACTGCCCCCATTCTTGAAGATTGATATAGTCCCAGAAGCATTCCAAGGAACCATTAACCAAGACTCTGGCAAGGTAACCAATTTAATTTCATAGGAGATTACAGTCTTTGAACTCTACAATTTTATATATATGGCAAAGTGATTCTTATATCAATAGTGGGAATTGAACTTAAATTCTTGTTAGATACGATATTTATTAACTGTGCCAATCATCTTTGTAACAAGCTAGGTTGATTTTGAATTCAAGGCCAAGTTCTTGTTTTCTGCTGGGAGTATCTACAAGGCTCCACCACTAATGGTGAAGACAGTGTTGACATCTGAAGAATCAAAGGGTGATATGAAAAATGGAAGAGGGAAGAGATTGGATGAAGAGGGGAATTGCAGGCTGGTTGGTGTGGCAAAAGTTGATCCAATTGATGATTTTCTCATGAATTCCTTCCTTACCCTTCCAACTGAGTGTCTTGCTGAACTCAATGCTGTGATCTCAATTTTTGTCTCACCTTAAAGAAGAGATCATCATCACACTTTGGACATTGTTGAAACCTATTTCAATTCATTTCATAATCCAAGTCGGAAATATTGAGTAAAGGATTCAGTGAATACACAAGTTAAATTCGGACTAATTTATTCATTTTAGAGCTTACTGTTCTGTATCACATTTCATGTATAGCAACAAGCCAACAATGCTGAAGCCTATTATAGTGCATTACAATATAATAGACCCCATCTTATTTGTATTTTGTATGACAAATTGGTAACTGTATAGTTGTTAGTGTAATGTTATCGGTTTTTACTTTGTATTTATATTTGTATTTCTCTGCTATATTGATCTTTTTTATTGTTCATGCTTAAGGATTCACTTATTATGTTCTTGAAATTTGGATGTGAAATTTGAGAATGTCACAAGTTATAATATCCATGGCCAATTTACGTGAGCTAGTGAGCTACATAAACATTAATGTATATAACTATATTTTATAAGTATTTATTACCTTAAATAAAATAAAAATAATAATACTAAGATGGTTCGAAGAACGTATTTAAAGTAAATAGTAAATAATCTAAACAAAGACTTGGAAAAAGAATATATTAAAATTCAAGGACAAAAGCTAAGAGCTTTGAATTAGGGTAACAACCAAAGAGGAGGACAAAAAAACTTCACATCTAACAATAATCTATAAAAACGTCTGTTTTCCAAACTAAAGACGCCAAGATCTTGAGCAACAGCATAGTCACATGATTTTATCTCTATCATGTTATCTGAGAAGAATATCTGATTTCCTGTCTTTGGATAAGATGCCGGTATTTGAACAGAAGAAGTAAATCCGATCATTAGTATGTAATCACCCAAATTATAAACTCTTGACCATTTTTTTCCATTTTTTTTCAGTTCATAGATGTCGAATTTGTAAGTTTCAACACATTCGCTGTCTCTTCTATCCAAAGGAATGCGAAAATGTCTTACCAACATTAACAAACTTCCATTGGCACATCCAATCAGATATTTAAGCGTTAAAGTGCTTCTGTCAACTCGGGATGGAGGTCTGACTTCATGGATTCCTCCCTCAAGCCGCCCTGATTTTGTCTTTGTATCAAATTCATATAACTGGCCAGCATGGTTTACTGCATATATCTTCACTCCAAAAAATATAACATCTTCAAACTCGGAATCTCTAGTTGGAAATTCTACCCATCTCATATCATTAGGCTTATAAAAAGCTAATCGGTTACGAGGTCCATATATGGCAGCCGCCATAAAATTATGATTGTTGCGGTCAGGAGGTGAATTTATAACAACCTTCCAAAGTTGAATTTTATGAGTCGAATCTCGATCTAAGGTGTAACTTTCGTCGTCTGGAAAATCCAACAGAGTGTATTCATCTCCATGATTATCAGGCTCGTACTTAATTACATTAGGAAAAGTTGAGATGTGAGGAAGACGAAACTCAACATTTGTAAATGGATTTAACAGTAGCAGGGTACCTTCAGATAAGGATACCATAATTAACCATCCATGAGAAGAACCACGGATGACATAGTTCTGCATCTGCATCTTTGGCAGCATGACATGGTAGATTCCCCGCTCTTTAAGGCCGTGAGTAACAAGAATTTCTTGACCTGCAACAGGTAATTGCACGATCTCCTCGTCTTCATAAGAATTCTTCTCTGTTTCTTCAGGTATTAGCAGCCACGGAACATTGTTGGCATTGGGAATCTTTGGAAGTTTCAACCTCCATTCTTTGCAAACCAATCCAAGTTGGATATAATCATCGTATGAAAAAAACCCTGTTGATATTTCTAGCAACAAATCTTCATCAATGTGTGCCCATCCATCAGTATCACCCATGTCTGAGGTACAAGCAATGATAAGAAAATAGAAATCAAGGATAAAAGATAAGAAAAAGACCACACAAAAATATAACAAAAACATAAAAAGACAGATAAAGAATTTTTTTAAACTTTTAAAAAAATTGTTCTTAATAGCTTAAGTTACCGAAAAGTTTTTAGGCATTCAAAGAATCTATTCTTAACAATCTAGATTAGAGGAATAAAAAGTCACAAAAAAAATTTAGAGGGATGGAAATTAAAAGGATACTAATATAATTATCTTAGTGTTAGATCTTTTAATCTTTTTCATAAACAAATCCCTCACCTCACTTAATCACACAATAAAAATGCTTATAAAGTAACTGACGAATTTTATTCACTAAATGGTCTCAAAATATTTAAATAGACTTCTAATAGACTAATCTAAAAGATAAGATAAGATAATTTAATTTAAATCTTTTAAAGATAAAATAATTTAATTTAAATAAGATTTGATCATATTAGATTAGATCAAATTTGATTTAAATTTAAAATTATAAATACATAATAACTAATTTAAATCGGATTTGATCTTATTAGATTATATCAGATTTAATTTAAGTTAAAATTTCTAAAAATACTACTAAATAAATAATAACTAAATCAAATCTTTTAACAAATTCTAATAACAAAACAAACTATAATATAAGCCTAATAATTTCAAAAATTAATATTAAATTTGTATCTTTCATTGAACTTGAAAAATATTGTTAGGTCTCTTCTATTTTGATTTAGTCCAATGGATGAATGCTCAAAGGCCCTGGACACCAAAAACGGGCGTTTGCCGCCTACGACGCATTAAACATTTTTTTTTTCACGTTCCAAAGGCGCTAAGCGCCACACTTTGTGAATAATAAAATAAAAAATGGGGCATAAAAAATAATTAAAAAAAGAGTATAATTTAATAAAATCACAGAGGTAAAATAGAGTTAATTAAAATATTGAGGAACTAAGATAATTAACTAAATATTGGTAAGTTAAAATATTGAGATTAAACGTAATATTTTAGTGTAATATTTAAAATTTAAAAAATATAAGAAGAATTTAAATAAAGATAATTAATTGGGTTATGCTATGGTGCTGAACAATAAATTTTTCAGCAGGTGCGGAAGATGCGTTGATCTTTGGAGTGCTTGACGCTTGACAGCGGTGTCAACACTCACAGACAGAGACTCAGAAGGAACAGAAATTGTCAGAAAGTAAATTAATTAGAGGTGTTTCTTTTGAGAATATAAAATTATATGATAAGAATATAAATTAAAAGATAAATTTAATAGTATTATTAGTTTGAAATTATAAAATTTGAAATAAACAAAAATAGTAGAAAAAATTTCAAAATTTGAAATTATTAAAAATTTGAAAAAAAATTTAAAATTTTTTAAAATTGACACTATTGGTAATTAACGTTATAAAATAAATTTTAAAATTTAATTTAATAATTTAATTTAATTTTAATAAAAAAATATTCAAATTATTATATTTATATGATTAATTTAAATTATTTGAATAAAATTAAATTAATTAAAAAAATAAAAATATACCAATAGAATTCAAATCGTACAAAAATAAAAAAAAAACTCTATAGTAGTACTTTTGTTTAAATTTTTTCATTAAAATTACTTATTGAAAAATTTATTCTATAACGTTAATTACCAATAATTTTAAATTTAAAAAATTCCAAAAATTTTAATTTTTTTTTTCAAATTTTTAATAATTTCAAATTCTGAAATTCATTCTATTACCTTTATTTATTTTAAGTTTTATAATTTCACACTAATAATACTATTAGATTTATCTTTTAGTTTATATTAGTATTTTTATCCATTACGGGAATATACATTTTTTAAAATTACGGTTTATTTTGTTCTGACAGTATAGATTATATATGGCACAAAAGATTTATAAAATTAAACTACTTTTACAAATAAAAAGTCGTAGGTTGACAAAAATCTCTAGCTAAAAAGACCAAGGTATCTATAGATAAAAAATCAAATAATAAGATTTTTAGTTATTATTTTTATATGAAAAAGTTTAATTTTTATTAATAATTAATTTTAACATTCGTTATCTAAAATTTGAAACAATTTAACGTGTATACGTTTACATTTAATTAGGTGGTAAGTCTGTTGCACAAATAAAAATAATTAGGTGTTAATATTTTTTCTCTTTATGTCTATAAAAGTATAATTAGATATTAGCATAAAAAATTATACTGATAGTTATAAAATTAACTCAAAATTAATTTTAAAACAATTGAATCTTGATTCTAACTTTTAATTATAACATTAGTATTCTCTCCAAATTATATGTAATAAATATTTGAAAGAACAGAAATAAAAATATAGTAAAAATTTAAAACTAAATAAAAAATTAAAATAATATGTATATAATAATAATATTTTTTATTTGAATTATATTATTTTGTTAATTTTATTTTTTGTAGAACAGAAAGATAAAAAAAATAGAGAATGAGAGAAAAGAGAGAGAAAGATAAAGATGAAGAGTGAGAGTTTGTTAATTTTGAAAGAAAAAATTTTATTTTAATTATAATAAAAAAATATCGAATAACATATTTTGATTTATCAAATTACTAATATAAAATATAAATTATATATAGAATAGAAATGGTAGAGAGAAATAGAAAAATAGAGAGAGGTAGAGGAGAGAGTTTAGAAATGGAGTTTATTAATTTTAGAAAAAGATATTTTTTCTCAATTTTAATAAGAGAATGTCATGTGACTCATTTGATTATTAAATTAGATAGTAATATATGATACATAATATAGGTATATTTCAATTTCAATTTCTCAATTTTAATTTTATTGCAATTAAAGAATGTCATGTTACATATTCTGATTGTCAAATTAGTAATTAGTCATTGATATTAATATTAATAATATTAATAATGATATATAAAATAGATAGAGTGGTTGAAAGAATGAGAGAGCTGGAAAAAAGAAGAGGGAGGAGGGAAAAATGCTTTAATTTTGGAAGAAAAGATTTGGTTTTAATTGCAATGAGAGAGTGACATATGACACATTTTAGTTATAAAATTAGTATAGAGAGGAGGGACGCATTCTTTAATTTTGAAGGAAAGATTTAATTTCAATTACAGTAAGGGAATGACATGTGGCATATTTTGGTTGTAAAATTAATAAGAAAGAGAGGATAATTCTTTAATTTTCGAGAGAAAGATTTAATTCTAATTATCATAAAAAAGTAACATATGACACATTTTGATTGTAAAATTAAAAATATATAACATAATAGAATATAATAGATAATAAATTCTTATCATATAATTTTATATTCTTAAAATACATACTTGTTTTAGTATGGAATTATAAACATTTTTTTTGTCAATTCCTGCATATAAGAGCTATTTTAACCAACAAATTAAAACTTCTCGTAACTTTTTTCATATTCATCAATAGTACTACATATAACCTTTGGCTACCAAAAATGCAACCTCCAGCATTACCAAAAAGCCCAACATATTACTCACCTTTATTAACTTATAATCTAACCTCTCTAATTAACTCACTCCCCAACAATTTCTGTCCCTTCTGAGTCCCTGTCTGCGCGTGTTAACACCACACTGCCAGGCGTCAAGCGTTTTAAGAGGCCACGCATCTTCCGCACTTGCTGAAAATTTTTTTGTTCAGCACCGTAGCATTGGCCTAATTATAACAAAAGACTTAAAAAAAATCATTTAGTTGCCTAATCTATTTATAAAACACTTAGGAAAAGGTTCGAGAAGATGTTTATAATTGTTTGCAGTACTAACAAAGACTAGGAATATTAAGTGAAAATGTTAATACAAGAGAAAAGATAAATCATATTTATAAAAGCGAAATTATTAATCCTAAAAGATTAAAAAAAATGGAATTTGTAAGTTGAAGATCGTTTACAAAAAATGGTAATTGTTGTTTAGATTTTCAGGTTGAGATAATATTCGCAATAGTTGCTGAGAGAGTCTTTGGACTAGATCGACTCAGGCCATTGTATAGTAGGAAGTAGGAACACCTACCAATTATTTAAAGATAGATGGCTTATTTTAGAGAGTAAAACTGCCGCGGAAGACAAATAAAATGTTGTAATGTGAACAGTTCTAAAAGGTCATATCCAAAATTTGTATCGCGTAATATTTAAAACGGGTAGATAACTGATATATAAATTCATAATCTGCAATAAAACAAGACCTGCAAATAGATAATTTTTTCTGTTGTTTTTTCAAAAATAATAGATTTGATTTGAAATAAGATAATATAACAGCGTCTGAATTAATTAAGATTGAAAATTTTGGTTTGATACCTTTTGTTCATACCCAGGCCCAATGTTAAGGGCCCAGGTCCAATCAAAAGGCCCGATCCAATAGATTAAGCCTAGCAAAGCACCGACCTCCACTTAAGAAATCGGTGTCAACCACGACTTAGTATGAAGAAGTCGGTTATGAGATTGGCTGGCAGATAAACACTCATTCAAATGAGTAACCGCTCATAAAATCTCTCTAACCACTTCATAAAGCCATATCTTAACCTCCCTAAGATAATGGGACGGTTAATATCCTAAAGATACGGCACTACTCCAACGGTGGTTATTGGCTCACCACTATAAGTACACTGACACGCCTCAGGTATCTCTAAGTCCAATACTCTCTAGACCTGCTCCCACTCTTGCTAACTTAGGCATCGGAGTGTCTTTGCAGGTACCACCCCCCATTCATTCACGCGCACAGGTCGGACGGAGCCTCCCGAGTCACAGACACACCTGGAGTTCTCCTCCTTCACACACCTGGGCCATCAAACGTCCACCATCTTATTAATCTCCGGTTACCCACCGTAACATTGGCGCCGTTGCCGGGGACCCGAGAGATCATCCATCGATGGCGGATAGATTCCACGAAGAAGTCCATGCGGAAACGGATTCCGAAGAAGAGAATCCGAACGCAGGTAACGACAATGTGGATTTAACCCTCCACCAAGAGGTTAATGACCAGCATAGAGAGGGTACCTCCGGGGTAAAAAACCCGAAGGCAAATCCCTCAGACGAGCGAGAATCGGAAAAAGGTGGACCATCCCACGTAACTGAACTAATGGGGTTAGTCCACAGTCGCTTAGAACAATTGGAGCAAGAGCGGGAGAAGTAGAAAGAAACTGAAAGGTACCTCAAAGAGGAGATGGAACGGCGAAAAGAGTTAGAAAGAAAACTCTTACAGCTAGAATCCTCCCTCAAGGGCCATAACTCCCGCGACGACCAAGAAGATCAATTCCCAGGTGGAGAGGATCCCTTCAGTGAGGACATCATGAGGGCAAAAGTTCCGAGAAACTTTAAAAGCCCTGATATGGACCTCTATGATGGGACCACGGACCCAAAGCATCATCTAAGCAACTTCAAAAGTCGGATGTATCTAGCCGATGCCTCCGACGCTACGAGATGCAAAGCTTTCCCGACCACTTTATCGAAAGCGGCAATGAAGTGGTTCGATAGCCTCCCACCAAGATCAATCACCAGCTTTGAAGACCTCTCAAGGAAGTTTTTGATGAGGTTTTCAATTCAGAAAGATAAAGTAAAACATGCACCGAGCCTCCTGGGAATAAAACAGGAGGTCGGAGAGTCTTTACGAACCTATATGGAAAGGTTCAATAAGGCATGTTTGGAGATCCAAGACCTGCCCACAGAGGCAGTCATAATGGGGTTAGTCAATGGACTTAGAGAAGGACCCTTCTCACAGTCCATATCTAAAAGGCACCCCGTTTCTCTAAGTGATGTACAAGAAAGGGCCGAAAAGTACATCAACATGGAGGAGAACGCAAAATTGAGAGACCTGAGTTGGCGACCTGGACCCTCTCCCTCATCCAAGGAGAGGGAAAGGGAAGTCAAGAAGAAGGAAGAACTCGGTCTCGAGAGGCCCAGAAAATATCACTCTTATACTCCTCTCAAAACTTCTATAGTGGATGTATACAGAGAGATTTGCCACACTGAAAGGCTGCCATCCCCTAGACCTATTAAAAATAAAAAAGGGGGAAGCCGCAGCGACTACTGTGAGTACCATAAAATATATGGTCACTCCACCAATGATTGTTACGACCTCAAAAATGTGATAGAAAAGCTGGCTAGAGAAGGTCGGCTTGACAGATATCTCATGGAAAGGTCAGACACTCACGGGAAAAGAAAGCGAGATGATATGGATAGAAGAGATCCACCACCGCAGACTCCAGAGAGACATATTCATATGATCTCGGGAGGATTTGCGGGAGGGGGCCTCACTAAATCCTCTCGCAAAAGACATCTCAAAAGAGTCTATCAAGTCGAGGAAGAGACACCCGACTTCCCCACTATCTCATTCACAAAAGAAGATGGGCAAGGGATAATTCCCGGGCATGATGATCCCGTGGTAATAACTATGATCCTAGCCAACGCCCATCTCCACAGAACCCTAGTAGACCAAGGAAGCTCGGCGGACATCCTTTTCAAGCCCGCCTTCGACAAGCTAGGGTTAGATGAAAAAGAGTTGAGAGCCTACCCCGACACCTTATATGGATTAGGGGATACGCCAATAAAACCACTGGGATTCTTACCCCTTCACACCACTTTTGGAAGAGGGGAAAAATCAAGGACTCTGAGCATAGACTTCATAGTCATCGATGAAGGGTCAGCCTATAATGTCCTAATCGGCAGGGCTACCCTTAATCGCCTCGGAGCAGTGGTATCCACTCCCCACCTTTGCATGAAATTCCCGACTTCATCGGGAATAGCAACGGTGAGGGGAGACCAAAAATTGGCAAGAAAGTGCTACAATGAAAGCCTAAATCTGAGAGGAAAGGGCAAAGAAGTCCACACCATAGAGCTCGGCGGCACAAGGGCCAGAGAAGAGCTGCGACCACAACCGGGAGGAAAAACCGAGGAGATACAGGTTGGTAAAGAGGAAGGAAAAAACACTCACATAGGAGCCAACCTAGGGGAAACTCTAAAACAAGGGTTGACTAAGCTCCTAAGAGAAAATTCCGATCTCTTCGCCTGGAAGGCCTCCGACATGCCTGGGATTGACCCCGAGCTCATGTCCCACAAGCTCTCGGTTTATCCAGGGTCCCGACCTATACAGCAAAGAAGACGCAAGCTCGGCCCGGAACGAGCCCTAATAGTAGAAGAGCAAGTGCAGGCACTCCTAGAAGCCGGCTTTATTAGAGAGGTCAAACACCCAACGTGGCTAGCCAATGTAGTGCTAGTCAAAAAGCAAAATGGTAAATGGAGAATGTGCGTCGACTATACCGATTTGAATAAGGCATGTCTTAAGGACCCTTATCCCCTACCGAGTATTGATACCCTGGTGGATTCCAGCTCGGGGTATCAATACTTATCATTCATGGACGCCTACTCGGGATATAACCAAATCCCGATGTATGAGCTCGACCAAGAGAAAACATCTTTCATCACACCAAGGGCAAACTATTGCTATGTGGTCATGCCATTCGGATTAAAGAATGCAGGAGCCACATACCAACGGTTGATGAATACAGTGTTTTCCCCCCACCTAGGGAGCTTGATGGAAGTATACGTCGACGACATGCTAGTAAAGACCAAGGAAGAAGTCGACCTCTTAACCAACCTCTCACAAGTCTTCGACACTATAAGGTTGCAGGGGATGAGACTAAATCCTACAAAATGCGCCTTCGCGGTTGAGGCAGGAAAATTTCTAGGGTTCATGCTAACACAGAGGGGGATTGAAGCCAATCCCGATAAATGCAGAGCCATCCTAGAAATGAAAAGTCCGACTTGTTTGAGAGAGGTTCAACAGCTCAACGGCCGACTTGCAGCCCTCTCAAGATTTTTGGCAGGATCGGCACTAAAATCCCTCCCACTATTTTCCTTATTAAGGAAGGGATGCCAATTCGAATGGACTCCGGAATGCGAGGAGGCGTTCCAAGAGTTCAAAAGGTTCCTAAGCCAACCTCCTATCTTAACCAGACCAATACCGGGAAAAGACCTCGTCCTATACCTATCCGTAGCAAACAAGGCTGTCTCGTCAGCCCTGATCAGAGAAGACGAGGTCGGACAACACCCGGTCTATTTCATCAGCAAGGTCCTGCAAGGCCCTGAACTAAGGTACCACAAACTAGAAAAGTTTGCCTACTCCTTAGTAATAGCCTCACGAAGGTTACAACCTTACTTCCAGGCTCATACAATAAGAGTCCGCACAAACCAACCCATGAAGCAAATCCTCCAAAAGACGGATGTTGCGGGGAGAATGGTTCAATGGGCGATAGAGCTCTCCGAGTTCGATTTGAGATATGAAACTCGGACAGCAATTAAAGCCCAATGCCTCGCCGACTTCGTTGCAGAATACGCAGGAGATCAAGAGGAAAAGCCGACTACATGGGAACTCTATGTAGACGGATCCTCCAACAAAACGGGAAGCGGCGTGGGCATAATATTGGTAGATGAAAAAGGAACCCAGATAGAGGTCTCCTTAAAATTTGAATTCCCGGCTTCTAACAATCAGGCAGAATATGAAGCCTTGATCGCCGGATTAAAATTAGCGGAAGAAGTTGGCGCTACAAAGGTGATGGTATACAGCGACTCACAGGTGGTGACCTCCCAAATAAGCGGAGAATATCAGGCAAAGGACCCCAATATGAAGAGGTACTTGGAAAAAACCTTGGAGCACCTTGGGCGTTTCGCGGAAACCGAGGTCCAACACATAACTCGGGATCTAAATAGTAGAGCGGATGCCCTCTCCAAATTAGCAAGTACCAAACCAGGAGGAAACAACAGAAGCCTGATTCAAGAAACTCTCCAAGAGCCCTCAGTTGCAAAAGCAGAAGATAAGCAGGAGGTACTTGAGGTAGTCGGTTTAAACCTCGGATGGATGGATCCCTTAGTCGAATACTTGAAACTCGACATCCTCCCTAAGGAGGAAAAGGAGGCCAAAAGAATCCGAAGGGAAGCACAGCATTACACTTTGGTAAGAAATGTCCTCTACCGAAGAGGAATATCAACACCATTGTTAAAATGCGTACCGACCTCAAGAACCGCCGAGGTGTTGGAGGAAGTACATAGCGGGATCTGCGGAAATCATCTCGGAGCAAGGTCATTAGCCAGAAAAGTAATCCGAGCTGGATTCTACTGGCCAACCTTGCAGAAAGATGCCACAGAATTTGTGAAAAAATGCCAACCATGTCAGATGCACGCAAATTTCCACGTAGCTCCACCAGAAGAGCTCATCAGTATCACTTCTCCCTGGCCTTTTGCAAAATGGGGAATGGATTTGTTAGGTCCTTTTCCCCAAGCACCGGGACAAGTCAAATACTTGATCGTGGGAATAGATTACTTCACAAAATGGATAGAAGCAGAACCGCTAGCCACTATCACCGCTCAAAGAAGTCGCAGGTTCCTCTACAAAAATATTATCACAAGATATGGAATACTCTATTCCATCACTACAGACAATGGAACCCAATTCACCGATGCCACCTTCAGAAATCTAGTGGCCAGTCTGAAAATCAAGCATCAGTTTACCTCGGTAGAACACCCACAAGCTAATGGGCAAGCCGAGGCAGCCAACAAGGTCATACCGGCAGGATTAAAGAAGAGACTACAGGAAGCAAAAGGAGCTTGGGCTGAAGAGCTCCCTCAGGTGTTATGGGCTTATAAGACAACTCCTCAATCCGCCACAGGGGAAACACCCTTCCGACTAGTCTATGGCGTGGAAGCCATGATTCCAATAGAAATCAATGAGCAAAGCCCAAGGGTAATTCTCCACGACGAGGTCGGAAATATACGGGGACACAAAGAGGAGCTCGACTTGCTCCCCGAAGTCCAAGAAGGCGCCCAGATAAGAGAAGCTGCGCTGAAGCAAAGAATGACTACAAGATACAACAAGAAAGTCATTCGAAGAACATTTGCTACAGATGACTTGGTCCTAATCAGAAACGACATTGGAGTCAACAAATCGGGAGAAGAAAAGCTCGCCGCAAATTGGAAAGGACCGTACAAAGTCAAAGAAGTTTTAGGAAAAGGTTATTATAAAGTAACCGACCTAAGCGGAACTGAGCTACCGAGGTCGTGGCATGCTTGTAATATGAAAAGGTACTACAGTTAAAAGCGAACTCTACTCCCTGATGTACTCTTTTCCCAACTTCATGATTTTTTCCCAAAAAAGGGTTTTTTCTGGAGAAGGGTTTTTAACGAGGCATCATAGTAGAGACTAAGGGAAAAAAGGCTATCAAGACCCTTAGTAGCGAAAGAAGGTACCTCCCCAATTAATAAAGATCTTTTTTCATTCATAATATCTCTTATAAATATCCTTCTTTATTTTTCTAAATCCTTCTACGAAACGCCGACTTAAGCTCGACAAAACGTGAAAATCCCATGAACCGACCTAGATGGTCGTCAGGATAAAACGACGAGGTACAAGTCGGTGTAAAGAGGTTATATGAGTCGATCGTAGAAACTCGGAAGACAAATCCGACTCATAAGTCGGAACAACATTCCGAGTAGGAAAGCTCGGAAATACACCGATCCTTAAATCGGAGTGTAGAACCGAGTAGAAGAAAAACGCATCGCAAGAGTAACCTAAGTCATAAGAACTCACTAAAACAAGTTGAGTCTAAGGGATAACAAAAAGAGATAGCAAAACCTAGAAGGAAGTTTAAAGGATGTCCCGAAAATCCTTAAAACGAAAAACAAGGAGAAAGGTTTTCAAGAAAAACTAAGGGGAATTTAGAAAAAGCATACACGCACAAGGTAAACTCAAAACCCTTATCCAAAAAAGGGTATTTCGATTAAATCAAAACCCTTTATTCAAAAAAGGGGCACTTGCCAAAGTATTTTGTTTACGGCCTTAAAAGGCCAGAGGAAATTGTTCACACAAACACCAACAATAAATAAAGTTTAAAAAAGGGGGGACTCACAGGCCGAGCCCCCATATAGCCATAAAAAACAAAGTTATCTTTTCAAGGGAGTAGAGGAATCACCACCGCCAGATTCAGGAGGGGCGCCGCCAGGACCAGTCGGAGGAATGGAGGAAGAACTCGGAGATTCTTTAGAATGAGGAGGAGACTCGATAATCCTCTGCCCCCGAGTCTTTAAATCTGACTCGGAAACAACCTCGGGAGCAGGAGGATCCACGATAGCACCATCGATGACGACCTTGTCAGGATGCAAAGGAGAAAGATCCAAGTCGGGAGCGATAACTCTGACTTGTTCCAGGAAAATTCTCCAAGACTCCTCGGCGCCATCGGCAATAGAGTCCTCCAACTCGGCGTATGCGTTCCGAGAATTCAACAAGTCCTTCCTCACGGCCACAATATCCTGAAATAAACTGTGATAGCTGTCTTGTGCCGTTTTCCTCAAATTCGCCTCCAAAGTACACTGAGCCCGCAGCTTACCCTCCTCCTCCTTAAGGTGATCCCTCTCCTTCCTCAACTTATCTCTCTCCTCCATCAACTCCTTCTCATGTTTTTCATAAATAAGAAGCCTCCCCTCCAACTCCTCAACCCTCGAGGATGCCCCCAAAGAGCTGAGGGGAGCCTTCTCGAAAATGTCCAAAAGTTTGCCACAAACACCCGCTGCCCTAAAACTCTCCTCAGCCATGGTGGTGAGGTGGTTTCGAACAGAAACATCATCCATACTGATAAAAGGATAGATGTTCTTTCGGACGAATGCCATAGCATCCGTCTTAACCCCATCATCAAAAGAAGAAGAGCCAGACTCTAGAGCCTTACGCTTCTTCTTTTCTGGCTCGGAGAGAATTTGGGCAGAAGGGGGTGGTCGAGACAAACTCGAGGAAGAAATGACAAGGGGTTGAGAAGGAGTGCCAGTATTTTTAGGAGGAGGAGGAGGAGGAGGAGGAGAGGTGATCGCCCTGGCACCACCGGACCTAGCTCGGGACTTCGCTTTAGCCTCCTGGACCCTTTGGTAAGCCTCCTGAGCATTCTTCCTTGCCATATCTACAAAGGAAAACAACCAACAGTTATAAGTCGGTAACATTCAAGTCGGTAGAAACAACTCGGAAATTAGGAATGCATGCGCTACCTAATTGAGATTGAACAAAAGTCGGCGTGCCCTGAAGGATTTTTCTGGTATCCAAGTATGGGGCCCTCCCCCACGCTTCTCGGAAAAACCCCACAATGGCCGCCTCCACCTCGTCCAGATCATCTGGACCATACTTTTCACGAGGGGAGGCCGCCAACCAATAAAGGGGAAAGCGAGGGGAAGAGTGCTCATCAAGGAAGAAGGGATGGTGACCCTCTACAGTTTGTACTTTGAAAAAATAGTTTTTGAAGTCATGAAAAGATTCGTCGAAGAGGGTGAAAATCCTCCGACCTTGTATGGCTCGGAAGGATACCCACTGCTGTTTGTTGTTTAGCCCACTGAAGGGCTTAGTCATATGAAAGAGAAAGAAGAAAATCCTCAGAGAGGTCGGAAAGTCCAGAGCGTGGCTAATAAACTGATAGATCTTCAAAAAACCCCAAGAATTGGGGTGAAGTTGAGTAGGGGCAACTCTACAGTGGTGCAAAACGGATATCTCGAAATCAGAGAAAGGAAGAAAAACACCCAAACGGGTGATCATACATTCGTACATGAAGAACAAATGAGGGGCCGCCTCATTAACTCTCCCAAAACAGACCCGGTCTTCAGGACCCGGGATTATCAGTTCATATTTTGGCTCGTCCTCCTCCGAAGTACAGAGCCGGTGATGAGTACGAAGATGAGTGATAAACTCAGCGTCGACCAGGGGTTCCTCCCCAAGAACGGTGTCATCAACCCACAAAGAAAGAACATCTACGGAAGCCATTTTTTTTATATATAAAGAAAAGTGGCAGAAACCTACAAAAAGGAAAAAGAAAAAGAAAAATAAAAAAACACGGCCCCTAAAGAGGAGAAGTACGAAGCTAGAATCTACAGGCCAACCTATCCACTCACAAAACAAAACATGCAAACATAAGGCATGACATGGAAGAAATAAAAGCTAACCTTTATCCAAGAAATGAAGGTTGGAGAGAGCGGAAATCTTCAAGCACACCAATATAGCACGAACAAGGAATGAGAAGTTTTGAAAGATTGCAGAAATGGAAAAACGAAAGAGAGGGAAAGCATTTATAAACATACTAAGGGGCATAATGGTAAAAACGAGGCAGTCATAAATGAGATTGCACCGTTACCAAAGCCCTCAATCCCTAAACGCTTCCTCAACGGACACGACGCTTAAATTGACGTAACTGTCAGAAACAAAAGGTCGCGAAAATCACGTCGGTTTCAAAACCCGTGAAGGTCGGCTACGAACCCGAGTTAAATACTTGAACCCAAGCCTTGAAAGGATCTTGGGCTCAAGTAGGGGCACTGTTCATACCCAGGCCCAATGTTAAGGGCCCAGGTCCAATCAAAAGGCCTGATCCAATAGATTAAGCCTAGCAAAGCACCGACCTCCACTTAAGAAGTCGGTGTCAACCACGACTTAGTATGAAGAAGTCGGTTATGAGATTGGCTGGCAGATAAACACTCATTCAAATGAGTAACTGCTCCTAAAATCTCTCTAACCACTTCATAAAGTCATATCTTAACCTCCCTAAGATAATGGGACGGTTAATATCCTAAAGATACGGCACTACTCCAACGGTGGTTATTGGCTCACCACTATAAGTACACTGACACGCCTCAGGTATCTCTAAGTCCAATACTCTCTAGACCTGCTCCCACTCTTGCTAACTTAGGTATCGGAGTGTCTTTGCAGGTACCACCCCCCATTCGTTCACGCGCACAGGTCGGACGGAGCCTCCCGAGTCACAGACACACCTGGAGTTCTCCTCCTTCACACACCTGGGCCATCAAACGTCCACCATCTTATTAATCTCCGGTTACCCACCGTAACACCTTTTTTCCAAATTCAATTTATTTGATGGTTAAGTTTTCAAGGCTTGATCTAATAAATAAATATCAATTTAACCATGTATCTGTTAAGATCAACCTTTGTTGAGTTTTTTTTTTTAAGATTTAATTAGAACAAATGTTAAAGTTATTGGTCAAAAAATTTATTATAGAAAATTGTACAAAGTTTAAGCTCTAGTGCCATTGTATGCATTTATTAGAATATAATACTTATAAAAGGGTGAAACTTTCTATTAATAAAAGAAAAAAAAATTTGAAAAAAAAAATACAAATTTTTCTCATTTACCTCCACATACATAAATATTCTAATTCTTAGTGAAAAATCGCTGGTGCAAGAAGTGGCAAGAAATTTATCAATTAAACTCATTGGCCAAGGAATTGACAATAAAGATTAGTCTCAGTATGAATACACATAGTACATTCGTAATAATACTTGTAAAAGAGTAAAACCTTCTATTAATAATAATTTTAATTTACGTTCTAAAAACATTAAACTCATTTTTATATGAATTTAAATAATTAATTACAATAAACACTGCATAGATTTAATGTTTTATATATTTTCTCCCTCTAATATTTAAAATACAAATTCAAACATTTTAAAAATTAGTTAATTTAAATTAAATTCAAAAAATAAAATTATCTCTTTCCAACATTTAAAACACAAATTAAAAATATTCTAAAAAACAGTTAATTTAAATTAACTTAAAAAATAAAAATTATAACTTAATCAAATCTAAAGTCACAAAATAAATTAGAATAAATCTAAAAAAAATTGAAAATTAACACATGACAACTATAATTATATTGAACCCTACTAACTGCTAAGTAATAATAATTTTATGATAAATTGGGATGAATTATGTGTTTAAAAATATTTTATGTGTTATTATATTATCTAATTAGATGTATAGTTTTGTTATGATTATTGAATGATTATTTTGTTACCAAATTATTATTTTTTAATCTATTTATGGATACTATATATATTAATTATATTCGTAAATTAAGTTATTTTATATTATGGTCATCTTATTTATTATCATAAATGCCGAATTAAATTAGTCATTATTACTTTTGATTTAGAATTAGATGAGAATAAAATTAGAGATACTATTTTATTTGGTCTTTAGGATTTAATGGATGTCACAATTAAATATAAATAGTGACTTTCGGATTTTGGTCTCAATACATCAAAGCCACCTCGGTAACTCTTTTTTCATAAAAAGAATTGCGATTCAACTCTATTAGGGATAGAGAAGGTTTTCAAAGAATAAGAGAATGGTTTAAATTTGGACAAATTCTAAATGTTCGAACTTACGATGTTGTTTCACTTAGTTATTGTTACGAGAATGACTCTAATCTATACGTGTCTAAGGACTAGAATAGATTAAATATTATTTAAGTAATTTATTTTTAATATTGGTATTTGATTAATTAGTTTTGGAGAAATTTAAATTATTGACTCAATTTATATATTACGACTATTCTTTTTGAATATATTACTTTTACATTTTTTAATATAAAATTTCTTTTTTTTTTTGATTTTTAAGATTATTTTTTCTTGGATATATATATTTCACCTTTTTTCTCATTTTATATTTCAGATTAGTAATGTAATTATTAAAAAAAATATATTTAAAAAATAACTAAAACATCACTATTTTAAAAAAAGAGAAAGATACGTAAAAAAAACAAAAACGAAAAAATTAAAATATCACTATTAGAAAAAAAATATTAATATGCGTATAAATGGAGCCGGAATCGAAAAACATATATGGATATAAAAAATAAAAAATTATTACACAATTGTAGAATAAAAAATAATTATATATATATATATATAATGAAATAATTATAACAAAAACTAATTAATATATATGATTTAAATATTTTTAATAACCGATAACATAGATTTTTAACAAAATATAATTCATATTTTTTTATTTATGTATATGTATGAAATTATTTATGTATATGTATATATTAAGAAAAACTATGGTAATATATATATATATATATATATATATATATATATATATATATATATAACAAAATTAATATATAAAGTTATGGAAAGTCTCATCCAAAGTTGACAAGAATAAGACGACTTACATAGAAATGGTTTTCATGGATAATAAGGTAAGTTGATTATTTTCCATGATTATTTCAAGTGATGCTAGGTCCATTTTATAAATATTTTTTGTTCATATATTAAGTTTATTTGATAAGTAAACTTTTGCACGAATCAAAAACAGTGCGATTTTATAGATTTATAAGTGCTAATAGCCTTTATATTTAATTTTTTTTATAGTGTGATAATAGCCAATATATTTGTTAGTGGATTTAACTATTACTATATTATTTATGATCATATTCAGTATATATGTCTGATTTATTGAAAAAAGTAGATTATTAAAACCAATTAATAACCATTTTAGAATTAATTCAATTAACACTAGATTAAAAAAATAATGTATAACATGTTACTTTTTTATTAATCAAATTATTATAATTTAAATTAATTTAAAAAAATTAAAATTATAATTTCAATCTTATCACATGCATGACATAGGTAATTATACTTGTTGTACTCTAAACACGAGAGAGGGGGAACGGAGGGAGGGAGGAAGAGAGAGAAAAAAAAGAGCGAATGGCTAAAAAACATTTGATCTTATATAAATAGATGTTATTGAGAAAAATAAACTAATTAAATTAATTCATATATTTTGTTATTATTATATTTACTATTTATTAAATAATTTGATATTTACTCCTATCAAATAAAATAATTAATATAATTAACTAAATTAATTAATTGATATAATTAATTAAATTAATTAATTCATATAAATTATAATAAATAGTGAAAATTGAATGTCTAATTAAATTAATTAATTGATATAATTAATTAATTATAATTGATTTGTTTTAACGAATTAAATGAAATAAATTAGGAAATACTTTAAGAGCATGCCACATCAGTTCTATCATTAAGTGCATAAATTTTATTTTTATATAATATATAATATATAATATAATATAATAGATAGATAATAAAAACTTTCTTAAATTAGTATAATTATGCATTATTCATTAAATATTAATTATAATATTGTAATATAATTATAATAAAGATATTTTTTTAAAATAAATTTATTTAGAAAAATATAAATTGGTTATTAATAACCTTATCATATAATTTATTTAGAAAAAAATATACAATTACTAATTTTTTGTTTGTCAATTACATTTCTATTAAAATTAGTAGTATCAGAAAAATATTTTAAATTTAATATTATCAAGAAAAAATAAAAAAATTATATAATAACTAATTTGATTAATTTTTAAAATTTTAGAGATAAAATGACTTACGTCTGAACTTTCAAGGACTATTTTGATTATAAATAATTTTTTTACATGTCAAGTGACACGTGACATAACACGTAGTGTGCCACATGTCACTAATTTGACACATCAACCAATCATCTTGTGACACGTAACATTAACCCACCACGTCATCATGTGCCACGTGTTACTTAACGTGACACATCATCATCCAACTGACGGAAGGACTAACGTGATCAAGTCGTGTATTTTTCGGGGACGATTTCGATTAATTTACCAAAATGGAAATCGGAGTATCACATGTGATATAAAGGAAATATTGTTTTAAATGTCATTTTTTTTTTCCTTATAACCTAATGCTCTTGTTGTAACTATACATCATATATCTTTTTCTGTTATGACACATTTCTCCATTTGCAAGACAATTTCAATCTGTTTTGGCCAGCCAACAAAAAAAATGCATCTTCATGTCACAAGCATGACTATCTTGTGTGACTAAGACTATCATAGCATAATTTCATTCAAATGCAAGCCTCTGAGTGCTAACCAGGGAAGCATATTGGCCCTTCTTAGCCAATAGCTCAAAATGTGTGCCTAGTTCCGCGATCCTCCCTTCGGAACAAAGCGCAATTTGATGAGCATTTTGAACCGTGCTTAATCGATGAGCTATAACTAGTGTCGTCCTCCCTTTCATCAAATGGTTGAGAGCTTCTTGTACCAGCCGCTCGCTGACAGCATCCAGCGCACTCGTGGCCTGCAAAGCAAGGAAATACTGTTAAGATTATCATGGCTACATGTTGCCAGCATTACTACCTCATTGTTGATGGAAAGTATATAGAATTCGACATGAATATCACCTCGTCCAGTATAAGGATTGGAGCATTCTTTAAGATAGCTCGGGCTATGGCGATTCTCTGCAATTTAGATACACTGAAGTCAAGAACCGCTGAATGTGCATGCATGAAATTTAACGGTGCATGTTCATGCAAAGGGAAGGGTTATATATAAACTCGACGATACCTGCCTCTGTCCTCCACTCAATAGGCCTCCACGCTCACCGACAAGTGTATCATAGCCCTTTCAGATAAATATAAGGTGAAACTTACATGCAGTTGTTTTCATGCGAAGTTGATAGTTGAGAATAGTTAAATGATAATTTACTCAAACATGTTAAATCATCTAACGGTTTTTAACTATTAACTTTACATGAAGACAACTATATGCGAGTTTTCACCAAAATATGAACAGTAAACAAACAAGTTAGTACTTTTAACTTTGTAAAACAATCTGAAAATGAAGATAAACAAACCTGTGGAAGTGAGATGATAAAATCATGAGCATTGGCAGCTTTTGCTGCCTTAATGACATCCTCCTTAGAAACATTCTCATCTGGAAGACCATATGCAATATTTTCTCCAACCGACACCGAGAAGAGAACAGGCTCCTGTAACATTTTAGTGTTAGTGTATCATTCATGAAGCTACATGATTCTTAGTCTCTCTTGTTTTTAGTTTTGGTTTTCATACTTGATTTACAATAGAGACAACCCGGGCCCATTCGCTCTTGTCAAATGTTCTTACATCCTCTCCCGCAACCGTTATGCAACCTCTTGCTGGCTGCAGAATAAAATACCATTTGGCACCATCAATTCTCGAAACAACGAAATAGAATGAAACTTCAACTATCAACTTATGAAACAGAAGTTAAACCTCATAGAATCTAGCCAATAGCTGCACTATGGTACTTTTGCCTGCGCCACTAGAACCTACCAGTGCAGTTACAGTTCCACAATTTAGTTTTAAATTTAACCCACGTAAGATTTCCACATCTGGCCTTAAAGGATAAGAGAAATAGACATCTGCAGTATAAAATAGGCAAGTAAGCATAACTAAAAAGAGAAAAGGAAAAAGAAATATATTGTGTTAATGTGATACTTAGTCGTCGTTCTGTTTATTATAAGAAGACAAGCTCACATGCATGAGTTTTGTTACATGATACATTAAAACAAACTTTAGATTGGACAGTTCCTCGCAGGAAAAACCAAATTAAGGAGAAAAAATTAAGATAATAAAGCTTGCACTGAAGAACATTAGCAAACATGGGTCTTGAAGCAGTTAAGCTATTCATTAGAAAAGCACAACGGTGTGGATATGAAGAATGATGCAGTAGAGATACCTTCAAGACAAACATCTCCAGACCAAGCCAAGCTAAACAAATTGCTAGATGTTTTTAGTGCCGACATGTAATGCATTTGGTTTTTCTCAGTTGAACTATTAGAGAAGAATAATTTATATTTCTCATCATCCACTGCTTTCTGTTGCCTTAGTTCTCTTTCTAAGCCATAGGCAAGAGAATCATCAACTTGAACTCCAGATAAAACAGAGTTGATCCTGTCAACGGCCGCAAAAGCTCCTCGAAGATCCCCAAAGGTATTAACCAGTCCTTGAACCTAAATGATATAATATCAGACAGTCAAGTGAAGATCAAGAGATAAGATGAAATAAATAACAAGTCACAACTTAATTTCCTTACAGCAAATGTTAAAGTGAAAGTATATCCAATAAAAGATGCCATAGCTCCGACAGAGAGCTCACCCTGCGAACAGAAACTAAAGCAACTTAAAAATATTATTTTAATGGTTGAACTTGTTGCAAAAGAAACAGTGAGAGAGAAATATAAATGGAAAAACATAAATTTTGAACAGATTAGAACTGCTTACCGCCTTAACTTTGTTCCCTCCAAGACAATATAATGAAATCAAAGAGATATAAACAGCAACCCTGGTCATAGATTCATTAAAAGATTTGAAAGTACCAAGCTTTATCCCACTTGACTGGAAAGACAGAACCTGTAAAGAACTAATAATTAGAGGTGTCAAGCCTTTCACAACAAAAACCTATTCGTTCTTGAATAATCTTACCTGTTTAGCAAATGTAAACATCTGCCGCTTTTCACCACCAAAAGATCTTACCTGTAATAATTTATTTTACTGTTATCAACTGTCTATTACAAATACAAGACTTTACAATGCACAAAGTTACTATAAATTTGAAGTATAAACCATGGAGAACTCACTGTTCGAATAGCAGAGAATGTTTCTGATACACAATCAGCTATTGATGCTTGGGCCAACCCATGTGCTTTGAAAACAGGAAATGTTGATCTCTTGTAGACAGCTTCAGAGAACTAAAAGAATCAGCAGAAGAAAACACAAATTGACAAGCAACATGACTCAAATTTTCTATATATGATACTTTTATAGTAATGTATTTCTAATTCAAGCTACAAGAACAAAGAAACGGGTTGAATATGCCCACACTTGATAATAATAAATCACAATACTATTAGAGTCGAACCTAGAACAACCTGGCCATTAGACTAATACATCAAGTACAATAGAAACTTACCGACTGAGACAGAAACCGTGAGCATCAGAATACCAAGAAGTGGGGCTAGCTGAGGGGATAAAGAAAAAAGAATGAATATTGTCCCAATGACCTACAAGAACAGAGAAAACAGAAGATGCAATGGCAAACATAAGCTACAGAATGCAGACTAAAATAAGCATGAGTGTGACATAAGTAAGTAAGTAACCAAAAAAACACGGGTTGTCTCTTGAAAGATAAGGAAGCAATTTATGTACTCAGACATCTAACTGTTGTAAAATAAACTCCCACTCCTCAAGAAATGAAGGAAAGTTAACCCAACAAATTGAAAAAAGACATCACACACATGCTTAAATATAGGAAATACAAAGCTCACTTCTCATTGATGTAGAGTTGCTTGCCTCAGATAATGCCCTGAAACCGCGATCCCTTGAGACATTCTCGCTCACAATATCTTTAAGGGAACCCAGATCAGATGTTAACAAACCAGTGAGTTCTCCAACCTAAAAAGAGCAAACAAAGAAAGCACAGTTGTTCTAGCACCTACCAATGCTTAAATAAAACTAAAATAGACTAAAACAATATGGGATAGAAAAATGAGATTTTTTTATACGTGTAAAATTCTTAATACACATAAGATATAACCGAAAGGAGTAGATAAGGGAACTCGCTGGATGGGAAAGTAATGTAGAGAAATAGACAGAAGGAGAAGGACAAAGACAAGAAAATACCATGCATAAAATTAAGGTAAAGGTGACAGTGCAATTATTATTGACAATGTTTATTTGGCACATTATCACAGCTCTAAGTCTAAGTATCACAAATAGCAAAGTAAAAGCACATATAAATGAATAACCCATACACATACCTTGTATTTGTCGAAAAATTCAACCTGCATAAAAAGAAAGAACACTTAGTTACAGCAAAGCCAGAAAAACTTATAGACTCAAATTTCAAGCTACCATGCATGTTCTAACAAACAACTCTCTTCGAGAGAAATGACATAGAAAAACAAGAAATAAAATATAAGTGGCAAGCAAAAATTGAGAAAGAATTGACTTTACCTTTTGAATCAATATTCTGCCAAAGATCTGAGCTCTAAGAGTTGACATAACTTTCTCCCATACAGTGTTCATGTTTACAACAAAAATAACGGTTAAAAGTGGCTCCATTGCATACAGCACTCCAATTTGACTGAGCAACTTCCACAATGGCTCTGGTCTAACACCAATAAGGACTTCAAAAAACCGCCCTACAGAAAATCAATAGCACATAAGAATGTGTAATAAAAATACTTCCAACCTTCAACATTCAATCAGAAATTTCTGCAAATGCATTGCACCAGTAAAGAAGATAAAAAGGAATCAACAGCTATAGTACATCATTCTGAATAGTATAATTTCTAATACTAAAATACCATCTTATGTAGTGATTCATAATGGCTCCTAGAAAATCTTAATATTAAAAATGAAATATTTTCCATTGACACTGCATTTCATTTCATTTCAATTCTTTTCATTCACGAATCCTAACTGGAACTAGACTGAAAAGGGAATCATTACTTTCTTCCTTGTATTAAAAATTACAATTGTGATTAAAATTGGAAATTGTATCTTACAAATTGAAGCAGAACGATTTTACTGCTTTGAAATTAAGATTTTTACTATTTCTGTTCCCTATACACCCCAATTTGAATAATGAAGGAAAAAAAATATCTTAGTGACAATAAAGAGGATAAAACCGCTTTATTTTCCTATGAAACAGTACATAGTACATAAGAGCTGATTCTCCTTTTTCATTTTCATCGCTACGTAAGCCTTTGATTTGATCCAAGCATAATGAAAAAAATTCATTAACCTATGATCCACCCAAACACAGTACAAACTAACAATTAAAAAAAAAAAAGCTTTATGAAAATCCCATGAAAAATGAAAAACACAAAGCTGTGAACTTTAAAGCAATTAAGCTAAAATGAAGAAAACCCAAAAGAAGTTTTGAATTACCAGAAAAAATGGGCATGGAAAGAGTGCAAGTGGAGCAAGCAATGAGAGTTGCAAGCGAAAGAATCAGCCTCAGCTTGTGCTTCATGAGAAGCATCCATAGCAACCCCCAGCTTATGACCTTGGGTGGGGTGTTGGGTTTATCCTGACCCGACCCGTCAAGCTTTGGATCCAGTTCAGCGAAGATTGGATCCGAACCGGGGCCCGTGACGTAGGCACTTGGTGTGGCAGTGGTGAACTTGACATTGGAAGCAGGAGAGAAGGAGAGAGTGGGTGAGAAAGAAGAGCGAGAGAGAGATAAAGCGAGCTTCGGTTTGAGAGAAGAATGAGAACATGGAAAAGGAAGAGGACTGTGACACAGAGAGAGCGCCATGGAATTTGGAACAAGAAGCGAAGAAGAAGAAGAAAATGTTGTCTGAAGAATTTTTAAAGACATGAAATGATGACACCTGTAATATGTATATCTAATTATCTTTTTTCGTTCTTTACAATTTTTCTTGCATTTTTTAATATAAATATAGGATTGCTACCTGTTTTGTTTATAAGAAAGAGAAATTCTCCATGCCAACAACTTTTATTATTTTTTTATTATTATTTAATTAGTATAAATATTGAAATGGGTAATTACTAATTTAATATTCAAAAAATTTAGTATTCGAAATAATGATACATAAAAAATATTGTTAATAAAACAGTTTTTAAATAATTTTAAAGTACGAGTAAAAAATATTATATTTTTATAAATAATAAAAAAATTTATATTTAAAAAATAGCTTGTCTATTAGTTTTAAATTTTTGTAACATTTGTATAAATATTTAGAAAGTGCACAAAAAATTTAAAATAAAATTTGATTTTTAAATTTTTTTATTTTTTAAAAATATATGGTCATTCACTCTTTTGAGAAAAATTTATCAAATTTTAAGGATGAGATGATTTTATTTTTCTAATAGTGATTGCCAAAATATATATTAAAATTTAATCTTTAAAGTTATTTTTTAAAATATATATTCAATATTTAATTTTTTTGTGGTTTTAAATTTTTCAGGCACTTATTTATCATTTACGTCTTTTAAAATTTATTTTATCAACGATATAAGTATAAATTATTACTAATAAAAAATAATAATATTTTTTAGCTGTATAGCATTACTAAAAAAATAAGTTTACTTAAAGTAAAAAATAAAAATATTTTAATTTAATGTTTTAATGATTTTTGTTCACTTATAAGACATGTTAGTAATTTTTGTTCACTTATAATATTTTTTTGTCAAGTGAATTAAACTGTTAGTAATTTTAGGCATTATTTATGTACACACACTCATACATATTACATGTGTTCATTTTTAGATTTTTTTTTTTTTTTGTGGAACTTAAACTCGGATGTGGTTATTAAGTAACACAACCAATTCTCCAACCATCTCAAGTCTTGTTTAAACGGATTAATAAATTAACTATGAGACTAATCCAACTTATTAAATAAATTTTTTTTGAGTCACCAAAAAAAGGGAAGTCACCAAAAAAAATAAATTTTTTTCGTTGACTTGTCTCTTGTATGTCTTTCCTTCTACAAAATTTAAAAAATGACGATATTATTTAGTATTGGGCTAATATGGGCTGAAATCTAAAAATTATGATCATTAAAGTTTTGGGCTAACATGGACTAACATATGGATCACTGTTGGTGTTATTTATTCACATATTGGACTTTTAATCCAAAATATTTATTGGTCAAAAAAAGGAACTTCTATTTATCTATTCCCTTAAAATAGTGTCGAGTCAATGACAATATTAGAGAAGCTAACTATAACAGGAAAATAGAAACATTACGTTATTTCTGCATTGTGATTTGTGAGACTATTTTGGAGTTTCTCAACATGATACAACACACTAGTAGTTACAAATTTGTTAAGTTCAAATACAAACACAAAAGGCTGGAGAAAAATATTAATTAAATAAATGATAGGAGATTCCTGATGATAAAACAATATCAACACATATCACGTTACCTCAACTGCTGAAAAATAAATAATAAATTATAGAGGGAGTAGCCATTAGAAGAGTTGTTGGGGCATCCAAATAATGCATCCATGGCATAAATTAATATAAAATAAAAGTGGAATCATATCTTGGAGGAGCACACATGAATATAATATCAATGGTTTTTTTTATCATTTGGTACTGGTGTGTATAAGAAGTATATAGGGGTTGATTACTTGGTTATTAATGTTTCCATAGAATTGTGGGCACTCTTTATGATGAACTTATTTATGAGCATTGACGTGGGTTTATCCAAATATATTGGGAGCTGGGTTTTCGCAAGATCTTATGGTGTGGGAATCCAATCACCTCTTGAAGATTAGAGAATCTGATTTCCATGATTATGGGAGCTCTTCTTGCTGATTTTGAAGATCAACCATATCATGTATGAAGCTAATTCAAGTTATACAAATTGAAGGAGTTATTCAATTCAATATTCATCAACATTTCTTCATGCTTAGACCTACTCTTGGTCTTAATGCCTCTCTTTTAATAATTTTCTTTTAAGATTATCACCAGATCTACTAAAATGTTATAAAAAATTTAAATCTTAATTTTTTTTTAAGATAATTAAAAGTTGACATAATAACTCAACTCTGTCCATTTGACTTATTTTTAAATATAGTACATTTCTCTATTTTAAGGACTTCATATTGTTTTATTTTAGACATTATAAGTCTATCATGAATTTTTTTCAAAAACGTATCTAATATTTTATTTTCTTAAAAATATACAAGTCATTGCAAAATCATTACCTACTTATCTTTTATTAATCATTTATTCTTATAGTCAAATCCAAAAACTATAATTAAAGAAAATGATAAATAATTCATAGCATTTTATTAAAATAATAATTAAATTATTCACCAAATTTAATTACAAATAAAAAATATATGTCCGATCCTCTATTTATAACAGAGAAAATATTTATTTGTAATTAAATTGATAAAAAAGTAATTTTTCTAAAAAAAATAAAGTAAGGAATTTATTTATATTTTCTCCCTAACTAACTAAGACCAAGAGTAAAAAAACATTTAACACATTAATGAATTGTACATGTGTGATTGGTCAAAGACTGCCTAAGTTAAACTAACATGATTATAATAATGTTAGTAAACTTACAAAAATACTATTTATATATTAAAATAAGTTATTAATATATTTATATATAAATATATATAGTTTAATTCATTTTTAATATGTATTGATATTCTAATTTTATTTTATACTAATGACTAATTTTAATAACTGATTTGAATGTACATGTATCATTACTCACTCGTAAACTTATAATACAGATCATTCCGTGAACCATTATTAAGATTTAAGATTTAAATAAAATTTAAATATTAAATTAATAAACATAGAAAAAACTATATAAAGAAGGGAACAACATGTGTCACCTCGTAAACCGTCTGTGAGATATATCATCTTCTCACGAGATTCTTGGTTCTTCACTTCAACTCAATTCAGCTCAGCTCAACTCGCTCCGAGTTGACTCAGTTCCCCTTCTTCCTCCTTCAACAGCTAGTCTTCTCCGTCAAATGCAAAAGCCGCTGATTCTCTCCGGAATCTCCACACCTTCCTCCTTCTCCTTCTTACCCTTTTGACTTGGCTTTTTCCTTCACTTGAATCTGATGGCTCCGCATCTTCGCTATTCCTTCTTGCTCCTCACTGCTCTATGCTTCCTCCTTCGACTCATCGCTGCTGCTGAAGACGGCGACGCCGATCCGATTTACAAGTGAGCTTCATTCTCTTTATAAAATTCCATGTACTATTGAGCCCTGGATTTTGCTCTAACTTCTCACTCTAGAACCGGATTTGGTGTTTTACTATAATTGCCATGACAAAAATTGGAACTTTCAATCATATAGTGTGTTTTGATAGTTTGGGAAGAGTTTAATGGGTGGTCTTGGAATATTTTTAATCTATATATTGAATGATTCCGTTTAGTATATTTTTGGAATCTCAGTCCCTGCATAGGGAAATGAATGATGATGTATATATTTGTTGGGTTTAATCTCTGTTGTTAAGCATTCTTATCATATCTTCTGTGTGTAGTTCATAGTACTGTTTCTTCTCGGAACTTTGTTGTTCTGTCTTTGTGTAATTAAAATTTGTGTCTGTTGTGATGTTCAATAAAACAGTTGTGGCATTGATGTTTCGATCACTAATTTGGCGTGTTTGGTTTCTATTTGGAACCCAAACCATGGTTTAGAACAAACCTATAAAGGAGAAGCTTTTTCCAAGTGAGGTTTTCAAATTGGTAAACAAGACAAGCTATTTTTCGTGGGATTACAATCCAAACGGTAAAGGATTGACTTTATGTAAATAAAATGGCATGCCTTTGTGTTGTTGGTGTTAATTGTTATGGCATACCTGGTGAGACTCATTTTTTGGTCATCTATTGAGGTAAGCAAGGGAAATTGTTGTCAAGTTTCAACTATTTCCTGACCTTGCATAAATGCCCTTTGATTTGATTAGTGAAATATCTATTTTCACTATTATAAGTCTATGTAATAATTAAAATTCCTATTAGTATAATAAATCTAAGGTCACAGCAACTAGGTTGGTCTTTATTCTTTATGGTTACGACCGACGAGGACTGATATGTTGAGAAGAAGATGAGATTGAAACCCTGCTCCCAGAAAAAGAAGTAATTTGGATTGAATGGGGATTTTATGGCATTAGTATAGGAAATTTTATTGCTGCTGTTATTGTGAGATTCACCTGGGTTTCATCATCATTCACACATCCTGCGCAACTCTCATGCTTCAAGCAGTTTGAATCTTTTTCATGCAATTGCTTGAACATTTTTATACATATGATGTTTCAGCGTTAATAGCTTTATCTAGCACATTTAGGTAAGCACAAGTATCCTGTTCAAAGTTGTGTGTGACTCTCTTTCAGCTTCTCTGTTTTCTTGGTATGGATGCATTTGTCTCCTTTTGACATTTTGCTATCTATCAACAACATGTTACCATGGTTATGCAGCTTCAGTCTTGACTTTTATGCAAAACATCAAATAATTCCTTACCCTTTTGGTTAAGTTCTAAAGAGTCTAAGAGCTTGATGGAAGGAATTTAACTTTCATAAGGTCCTCATTCCATTTGCAAAAATCTAACTCTTGTTTTTTTTTTAAGGTGGTTTTAATTTTAATATTAGAAAAGTTCGAGGCTTATTTATTGTTGGTTGTAAGTTGTAATTTGCAAATAAGTCAGGTCAGAACAGCAACTGCAAAATTTACACACATCAACGAAATTTCTGTGTTATTGATAACAGCAAGAAAATTATCCCATGTTCTATTCAACAATATGATCAGTTTTATTGTGATTATTGAATTTCAGAGGTTGCGTGGAACAGTGCGAGAAAACTGGATGTGTAGGTGATAGATGCTTTCAACACTGTAAATTCTCATCAGACGGAAAACCAGTTGATGGTCCATGGTACATGCATGAACCCCTTTACCTGAGGTGGAAACAATGGGACTGCCGCACTGACTGTCGGTATCACTGCATGGTAGCTAGAGAGGAAGAAAGAACAAAACTTGGTGACAAGCCTGTCAAGTATCATGGAAAATGGCCATTTCGGCGTGTTTATGGGATTCAGGTTCTTTCATGAATCTCATATGAAAAGCTTAGTTGTTATATGGGTTGGTTGGTTTCAGTTTCTCAATGTGGCATGGATATGTTATATATGGTTTCAGGAACCAGTTGCTGTTGCTCTGTCCGCTCTTAATCTTGCTATACAGTTTCATGGCTGGGTGTCCTTCTTCATTCTTGTGTATTATAATTTGCCTTTGAGGCCAGATAAGAAGACCTATTATGAGTACACTGGCTTGTGGCACATCTACGGAATCCTATCTATGAATTCATGGTTATGGAGTGCTGTTTTTCATAGTAGGTAAGTTGTTTGCTAGTGATTACCATTTATGTTCTATACTAAATCTTGTTTCAGTGTTGTAGACTTATAGTAACAACCCCTGTAGCACAATTTTAGTTTCTTGTTAGTTCCTTACTAATTTTCTTACACTTTAGGCATATCTATTTTGAAATTTTACACCACTATGATCATAAAATATTTATACTGACTACATCACAAGACAATTTAAAGAAGGTAGATTATGATCATCCTTAGTAATATATATTATTACAAGGGATCTGTGCCAGCTATGCTTTGTTTGATATTTCATTTCTGTGATTATAATAGGACCTTTTTCTGGAGGGTTTTAATGTGTATTTTAAATAAACTTCGTTATCTGTAGGGATGTAGAGCTAACACAGAAACTAGATTACTCTTCTGCTGTGGCATTACTTGGATATACCCTCATCCTAGCAATTCTTCGAGCTTTTAATGTGAGGGATGAAGCTACAAGAGTTATGATTTCCGCTCCCTTGATTGCTTTTGTGACAACTCATATCATGTATTTGAACTTCTATGATCTTGCTTATGGTAATCTTCTGTTCTTAAGATTGCTCTCTGTCCCCTTCTATGCAGTATACCAATCTTGCACACGTATGCTGATGTGTCGACTGTTCTTTTCAGGTTTGAACGTAAAAGTTTGCATGATAATGGCCATTTTGCAGCTTCTTATTTGGGCGGTATGGGCCGGCATTTCCAAGCATCCAGCACGGTGGAAATTATGGTTGGTGGTAGTTGGAGGAGGAGTAGCTATGTTCTTGGAGAATTACGATTTCCCACCTTACAAGGGATATGTGGATGCTCATGCATTGTGGCATGCAACAACCATTCCTCTCACATTCCTTTGGTGGAGTTTCATAAGAGATGATGCTGAGTTTAGAACCACATCACTTCTAAAGAAAGTGAAATAGCAGTGCTTGTTGAATGACTCAAATGGGTAGAAGGGGTGGAGGATTAGGTGAAAGATGGCTTCTTATTATGCCTACTTTGATTTGTACATCAGAACTTTCTCTTTCATTTTTGATATGAGCCATTAACAACAGCTGCTACTTTCGGTCCAATACAAGAAAATGAAAGCGATGAGAAAGCAATTGGGCCAGATAAGCTGAGCAGAAAAACAAGCGTGGGAAGAAGCAACCAGCTTGGATGTCTGAGCAGAGTAACCAGCTCTATTTCACAGCTCCTAGTTTTTCATCCAAGCTAGTTGCTTCTTCACACGCTTATTTCTCTGCCCAGCTAACGGTGGCTCAATTGCTTTCTCATCGCTTTCAGCTTTTGTGTTGGGTCAGAAGTAGCTGCTGTTGTTAATGGGCTCGTATCAATTTTCCTCGTGTATAGCATTTATTTTGTAATGCTTAACACGATGGTTTTATTTGGTCTTTTTTTACTTTGTTTAACACCTGTTTTCCTCATTTGTTAGAGATATTTTCTTTGTAAAATTTAAATTTGCAATGTCTACTACTCCTTTTCAAAACACCAACCTCCCTTTGATGAATCAACTAATCTAGAAGGCTAGTGCTTAGTATAACAGATATCTGTTTTTATTTTTTATAAGAACTTTGGCTTTGAAATAAACTAGTGAAGGATTTCCTTACTGCTATGTTTTCCCTTCCCCACCATTTTTGCAACAAAAAGAAGGAAAAAGAAAAGAAGGAGATATCAGAAGTCAAATAAAATTGTTATATGTATACTAAAAACTAACCACTAGATCAGTTAATATGTATTTGTGTATATTATTTAATTTATTTTTAATATATATTTTATATTTTAATATAAATTATTAATTTAGTATATACTTTAGTACTCTGGAGTCGTCTTGCTAGGTGTGTGTTACTATATATTGTACACATATGATAAACCAAATACTAATACCAATGATAATGAATGAGGTCAGTGAGTAGGATCCACATAACAATAATACAGAAATATCGTCGACCTTGTATTATTTCATGCTGTCCACCTAAAAATAGAAAAGAGAAAAAAAAGTTGTATTACTTCATATCATCCGACATCCAACCATGAAACATCTCCACGATTCTGGAAATATTCTAATTAGAATTTTTTTTTTCTGTTTCTGGCGCTGATACATTGCTCTTACCCTGAAACTTAGCAGCAATTATTTTCTAAGAACTTTAAGAAGTCAGAACTATTGAATTAAGGTCTTAAGATATGGATGAACTCAAGGTACGTCAAGAAGCGTGTATAGTAGCAAAATCTCTCTTGGCCATATTATACCACCTAAAAGCTACAAATCAGTACAAGCTTAGGAAATGTTATTTTGGCAAACTTACAAGCATGCCTTGTGTGATTTTACACGATTCTCCTTGTGTGGAGAATCATACTGATATGCTTGTAAATTAGGTATTTAACTGCAACGTTACTTCTTAAAATAATTTGTAATATTGAATAGAACTTTTTAAATATACTCCTCCTCATAACCTATGTAAACTTGTACAATTGAATTATTGAGTAAATTACTGAATTCTGTTGTAGAAATAGTGCTTTTGTACAATTTTTTAGTCAAAAATGATAACTTAGCCGCCTTTAGCTCTATTCAAAGAGGGTCATCAAAGAGCAAGTTGGCCACTTTGTCACTTAGCACCTTATCTTAAGAAAAATGAAACGTACTTAGAAATCCTAATTTTTTTTTTCTTAGTAAATTCAATTCAAATTTCAATCATCAAAGAAGTAGCACTGTTATGATTGCTGCTAATTAAAGGATTCTCATCCAAAAACATCAATGATATCCTTTGTACATGAATAACTTCATTCCTACCCATTCCTAGTCACTTTCACTATAAAAGAACTAGGGGCTCACAATAAGGGAAAATGAAGAGACATTATTGTTTGAGTCTTTATCAAAAGAGTATCCGTACAAGAGATTAAAAACAAGTACAGATACATGCATTACAAAAAAGAAAACAAAACCAGACAAACACATTAGTTAAAAAACTAAATTGGAAAACTCCATAATGACACCTCAGTATCACCAACGTCCACGTCATCATATCCGTACTCATACCCCATGCAATGTGTTGGGGACATGAGCACCATATTTCTCAATGATTCCGGCAATCCCAACACCGTCTCGGCCTCTTCCTCCTCCATACAAAACACTCCTTGCTCCTCTTCTTTTGGCACGGCTGCCGTCACTGCCACCTCATCATCGATACTTTCTTTGGAATTGTCATTAGTCTCCAAGGCCAACCTAGGTCGGAAGGCTTCGGCAGCCTCTGCTGCAGCCTTCTGGATGGCCTTGGCATCTGACGTGGCAGGCAACTGTAGCCGCCACGCGGAGTCAGCAAAGTTAAGGCAGGCATGGCGGCCTCTCAAGGCGATTGCTGCCACGTCATGGGCACGCGCCGCCATCTCAGCCGTGGGAAATGTCCCCAACCAAATCCTAGACTTCTTGTTTGGCTCCCTAACTTCACAAACCCACTTATCAGAGTTCCTCCTCCTCACACCCCTATACACAGGGTGACGTGTCTCCTTGAACTTCTTCCTCCCCGCTCGCTTCTTGGGATGGGTTGCCGCCAGCAGCACCTCCTCGTCAGAAAACACGAAACCATGAGCGCCGCCTCCACTGGTACTTGCGTCAGAAACGGGCGAGGAAGTGTCATAGGAAGTGGAGAATTCAGAGTTAACAGCCGGCCATGTGGTGGAGTTAGAGTGAGTAGTAGTGAAGGTAAACATTATATTAGTGGGAAAATACAAGTGAATTGGTTATATATGTTTAGAAGGTTTAAGTTGTTGGAGAGTGTGGTAGCGATGGTGTTATATATATAATAATGATATGGGTTTGGATTTGGAGGTTGCAGAAGAGGAAATTAAAGTGAGGAGTGGGAGAGTGAGGGTTAGAGAATGAAGAGGAGCCAGCTGGGGTTGATGACTGAGTAAATGGCGATGGGGGAACGTTGAAGGAAGGTGGTGGCAAGGTTCGTACGAGGAGAAGAAGCTAATAAGACAGCTCAGCCTCCCAAGGTGGGACCATTTTGAATTAGTATGCAGTGAGCACAGTTGGTTAACGGTGGATTTGCGTGGGAAATCGTGACACGTGGACAGGTGTTCGTGCGTATTATCTTATCTATCACCACATGTTACAATTAAGGAGGAAATACAAGTACATATTGCGCGTTTCCTTGAATGGGAAAGCCATGCATGCATCACACTAGTGACCAGTCGCACCAAAATACAAAGAATCATATCATCATGCTCCTTGACTAGACTAGAATACTATATATACCAGTATCTGAATTACTGTTACACATACTTCTAGACCTAGAATATACATATTATTACATATGTGTGATGATGCCTTACAATCATGAATATATGAATAAACTTAGTCACCATGCTTATCCTATCCGAGTTATAACTTCTTTATTTGTTTTAATATTATAATTCATTCTAAGTTTCTATGTAGTTGAGGATACAGATAATAATAATAATAATAAAAATATAATTATTGATGTATTTTTTATTAATTTAAATTTGATAAAAACTCAGCTGCAATATTTTTTGTATGAAATTGATAATTAAAAATTATTAAATAATAATTTAATTAAATATATAAAATTATTTAATAATTTTAACTAATAATTTTACATAAATATAATTGTATGTGAATTTTTATCTTTAAATTTTTATAACTTAAAAATTTTAAAATTGAATTTATGTTGACAAAAAAAATTGTGAAGGCAAATAAAAAATAATAAATCACGTACAACATCACAAGTTCAGAATAAGAGACAAAGTTCTAAGATTCAATTTCATTCTCCACAGGCTTAATTATTTGTATATTCGATAACTTTTATAACCTATCATTGTGTTAGCTATGAAGGAATTTCAAATAAATTAAAGAACTCTCCAATCAAATTCTTTATTAATTGTTCAGACTCTATTTTGACTCAAATTCTAAGAAAAAAATTCAAACGAGTTTTAAAACCACATTCCAATAAACTATACGGCAAAAAAATATTTGCGACCTAGAAACATGCACCTAAATGCCTAACACTCACATCATTAAACTTATATAGAAACTAATTTTAGATATTTCAACATGTTTTCATTACGCTAAACTTTAAAAGTATCTTATAATTGAAGTTAATAAAGATTCGTTATCCTAATCAAAAGAAGAAGTCTACTTTGAATATTCAATCAAAATATAAATCCAATTTAGATGCTAAATTATAGAGTGATAAGAGCCGTGAGAGTGACGGTGAGTACACGTGGCACATGGATAACACAGCTAATGTTACAGTTATACATTGTCTGAAACGCAGACAAATAGTTTCCAAAACACGGTTCAGTTTGACAGTTAGTAACCGCCCTTTGATTTCTTTATTATCTATTGTCAACCAATCACTTTTTTTCAACAGAAAAATAAATAAAATAAAAATAGAGAGAACTTTTTTGAATTGACAGAAATATTGTTGTATTCAATTTCGCATCCTTCCCGCGGAAACGCGTACATATGTACGAACAAATGAATTAATCCAGCCCAACAATATCGATTAATATTAATTTATAAATAAATAAGTGGTACTAGTACTCGAATTAATACAAGTAAAAATTGTATTAGGCTGTAAACAAAATTCCCGTGCAGAAGTTTATTACTGTTTAATTTATATTTGACCTTAATAATTAACTTCCATTAGATTTCAGATTATGCAAAATAATACATTATAAATTATAAAAGTTAACGAGAAATGACAGAGATAGATAATAATAATAATAACAATAATCATGATGAGGATGTAAATTTGTAAGTATTTAGGTCGTGTTTTTCTCTTAACTATGAGATTTACTTTGCATTTGAATCAACAGTAGTTAATTCTCTACATTTTATCAATAAAAGTATTGATTCCTTTTCATTTTCCTGTATGTGAAAATGATGATATTCAAATAGTTAAACTAATTATAGTAGAAAGACAATAATTTAAAGTTATTTTATTTAATTTAATATTTATAATTTTATATATGTAATATTTATAATTATATATTTATTATATTTAAATTTATTCAATTGTATATTCTAACAATAATTAAAAAATTACAAAATAAAAAAATTTAATACAAAATAAAATAATTTATATTATTTATTTTTTATTTTTGTATTATCTTCTAAATATTTTTTAAAATAATGCGGGGGTGAGACCCATTACTTGCATCTTTCATTATTTATTTAATTGTAACTTGGGAGTGATTGGTTGGCCTAAAATCTAATCTTCTCCGCAATAATTGATACAACCTATATAGGACCACTCTTTCTTGGCATCTTCTTTTACTTGTTATATTATTATTTTCTTAGTTTTATTTTGGGGTAAATTAATTTCATTTTCTGAATACTAATAGATTAATTGATATTAACATATTTATTAATTTAGTATATTTATAATCAGTGATAGACCCAAAAATATTTAGTAATAGAGCAAAAATAATATAAAAATAATTAAAAATATACATTTAAAATAAATTTAAAATATATTAATTACGTTTCCAATAATTTAATTAGCATTATGTTAAAAGTATGTTAATTTAAAAATATTTTAATATAGTTATTATTAATATTAACACCTTGTTAGATATTCTATACCTATTAAGTCACATTTTATTGATTTTTTATATAATACAAAAAAAATTATAGCTTAATAATTAAAAAGAATTATTAGAAATATAATTTGAATGGACCAATTTAATTTTTTTTAAGTTTTTATAATTGTGTGAGAGATTAACAAAAAAATGCAAAAAAAGATAAATTCAAATTTAATAGCTATGGATAATTTTGTCTATATATATAGATAATATCTCTCTGTTTTTCTATTAAATAATTATTTAATAATTTTTCTATTTAATTGTAAAGTTAAAATTCTATCATATCTATAAATATTTGTTTGATAAAAAAATTATTATATATAAGGCCAAAATTAAATTAAATAAAATAATAAAAATAAATAAATAATATATAATAGGACAATTTACTCAATTAAAATGGGTGTGAAAATTCTTTATTCAAATGCAACATTTTCAATTCGTTTACGTGAGTGTCCTTTTTGGTTATTATGTAAACTGTGGTAGGTAATCACGATTTTTAATTTGTGCATAAATCATGGGAGGTTGGTACGGTTTACACTTAGAAAATGTTGTACGGAAACCGCGGCTGCTTACTGCACGGATTGTGAAAGAAAAATGCTACTAGAAATCGTGGTTGGTCACTACGGTTTATGAAAAAAAGCTGTGAGCATAAAACTTTGTTGGCTACCACGGTTTATGAAGAAATGCTACAAGTCAAATTTATACTTAGAACACTTAACGCGGATTATGCTCACAGTTTTTCTTCATAAACTGTGGTGACCAACCAAGGTTTCTAGTAGCATTTTTTTCATAATCCGTGGCAAGCAACCGCGATTTATGTATAACGTTTCCTAAGTATAAATCGTGCCAACCTCTCACGGTTTATGCACAAATTGAAAATCGTAGTTACCTACCACGGTTTACATAATAACCAAAAAGGACACACACGTAAACGAATTGAAAATGTTGCATTTGAGTAAAGAATCTTCACACCCATTTTAATTGAGTAAATTGCCCTATATAATATTATCTCAATTAACTTTAAAAAAAACTACTAAATACTAATAATATTATTTATATTTAAAAATTTAAGTTTGGTTTTGTATAATTAACTAATTGAATTATTATTATTATTATTATTATTATTATTATTATTATTATTATTATTATTATTATTATTATTATTATTATTATTATTATTATTATTATTATTATTATTATTATCATCATCTCAATAGATTAAGTTTATATATAATTTTTTCACTGTATTGATATTTAAAAACATAAAAAATTTTATCATACATAAATAAAAAATTTAAGCATAGAACAAATTTAATGACACAATGGATATTATATATTTCTATGTATATTTATTATTTTTTTTTTATAATTCAATGAGGACAAATGCCCCTACAATTTTGTATGTGGATCCGTTCCTTGGCCTGTTTATAATAATAATAATAATAATAATAATAATAATAATAATAATAATAATAATAATAAATGTCAGATTGATCAAAATAGTAAATAATATAATGTTTTTAAATTAATTTTTTCGTGTTCAAAATATAAAAATAATATATGTATATAGGTAATTTTAGGGGGAAAAAAGCAATTGGATGCCAACTCTCTCTTCTATCTTCTTTTTACATAATAGATAGTTAGATACTATTTGGAGGTAAAGCATATTATTGATTACAAATAATTACTGTTGTAGTTCCCCTCAAACCGAAACCCAAAATTATTTTTAAAACATATAAGGAAAAAATTGGTTTTGCAATGATAAAAATTTATATAATATATATACATTAAATTTTAAGGTTAAATTTCATTATTAAGAACTAAAAATAATGATATTATAAAATATGAATTTTTCTGAAGAAAATCTGAGTGGTTTCTGTAAACTTCCGGCAGACAATGGTTTTTGACTCTTTGTTCCCCACCACAAACAGTGGTTTTTAATGTATATTTGGAAAGAGATATAGAAAATGCTTTTCATTTTTCTCCCCATCGTTTTATATTAATGTGTACACCACTATGCTAGATATTCCATCCATTATCAATTAACTAATTTGGAACCTGCATTTACTGCTACCGTTCTCTTTCCCTTTTTACCTTTTATTTTGTTTTTCTCTTTATTGTTTTAGGGTGGTGGAACTCGTGGGAAAGAGGAGGGGGGGGGGGGGTTTGTTGGTTTTGTTTCCTAATTTTTTCCTTTTGATGTTAATTACAATTCTTCTCAAAACCATTTATATTTTATGCAGATTAAAAGCTCATTTTTGCGAATCTAAATTTTATTTAATAATTTGTTAATAGAAAATGAATTTTATTTAAAGATTAATTTTTATTATTAAAAATATTATTTTTAGGAATATAATATTTAAAAATAAGATTAGATGGTATATAACATTTTTATGTTTGATTATAAAATTTAATATTTTGAAATATTATGTAATAATTTTAGAAATAAATAAATTTTTGTTTAGTTGAGTTTAAATTTTTTTTATTATATTATATAATATATTAAAATTATCCTTATTCATTTAAATTAAAATATTAATAATTAAAAATTAAATATAAACTTAATTAAATATTATTTTTTATATTAATTTTTTTAATTTACAAAATATCTCTAATAATAAATTTATTAAAATATCCCAAATAATAAATATGTTTAGTTAAAATTATTATTGATTCTAATTTTTTTTAATTTATTAAAATACTCCAAAATGTATGTTCTATGCAATTGTTCGTCTAATTTAACTTCGTAAAAGAAGTTGTAGTTTTGTTGTTATATCCTATGAAAATACTATATTAAAAATTGCGCATCTCCTTCTTCTTATATAACTCTTACACTTTTTGTTACATGATTTCGAAGATCTTTTTCAGTAAAAGTCAATTTGTCATTGCTACCAGCAGCATGCTAAACTCTTATAGGTGTTTCTCATTGTAACACCAGCTTTATCATTGATCTCAGCTATTGTTTGGCATGCAAGCTTAGTTCTCTATTTTTTTTTTTCAGAGTGTTTGCCATGCTAGTACTAATAGTATGGTTATGCTGGATTGAAGGTTGTAGAAAGCTTAGAGAAGGGGGAGGGAGTTGAATCTCTGACCTTCTTTTATTTTAATGATGTAACTCTTTTATAACAATCTTTCAGTCTGAATCTGTTTGAACTCAGCAGCAAAAAATTTATGAGACAATTTCATTGTGTCTCATGAATATCAGAAAACAGAACAGAGAAGGAAAGAGAGAAGCTGATACAATCATGTATCCTAGTTCAATTGCTTTGTGCAATGCAATCTACATCTAGTCTCCACCACAACAGTGATGAAAATTTTACTATAATTAAAGTATTACATACACCAATTCCGCAAGATTGACACGATCCTTTTACTCTCAAGTTCTAACCTAACTTGACTTGGTTATGCTAATACCTAACTCTTCACTCTTAGTGCTCACCCAACTAAGAAAGGGGTACCTCACTAGTACAAGATACAAGACACAAAACCAACCTAAAGAAATCTAAAATCACTCTAAACTTTTCACTCAAGTGTATCAGTCAGCCTTTTTATCACTCTTTGACTTTTACTTGATCTCTCTCATTATGTCTTTTCATACTCAAGAAATTACAGAAAGATATACATTAAAAATAAATTACAATCTGTAAAATATAAAGAAGATTGATGATTCAATAGCCTCCATTGCTATGTGATGAACCAGATTTGCTTAACTCTGATTTAGTTCCTCATTCTGGCAGAATGCTCATTTGACTAGGAAGCACTGTCCAAGTTGATTAACTTCTTTAAAGAACTCATCTCAAAACATAAACTTCAAAAACTTTTTTTTTCTCCTTACTTCAGCAGAAACAAAATTTTTCTTTTTGTATCTCCTTATATGTTGTTGAGATGCTCTCTTCTAAGTCAACTTCTCGAACTTTGTGCTACACCAACTTAGCCGTTCACTTTCTTTCATTAATCTCCAATATGAAATTTTAAAACTGATATCTTTCTCTTGACCGAAAGACTCAGAACAGCAAAGAAGAAAAGTTTTCAATGACAATCCCACATCTGAACTCTTGAGATACTATTTGGTCCCCAAAAAATAATTTTGGTCTTTGATTCACAGCAGTGTATCTCAGAAATCACTCTTTTCATATCTCAAAATGAAGTAGCATAGAGTTGGAGAAGGATGGAAGAAAGTAAGATGCATGTAAAAGGAAATGAATCACCTTTAACCTTTGATTTAGCTTGATGTGGTTTGATTTGGGTGATTAGACCTCAACCTTTCTTGCTTAATCCTTCTCTTTCTTTCTTCTTTGGTGAATAGTTGAAGAACAAAGCTTTCTCTCTCTTTCCTCTGAGTTATGACCGAAGTAAAAAGTGTACGTTGCTTTGGAGGCAACCACTTAGAGAGATTAGCATGAGAGATCAATTCGGACTTGGGTTGGCTTTGTCCATTCAGCCAATTTGATTTCTTTGTTCTAAATTAATTTAGGCTTGTTTGTAAGTGTTGCACACTGTGAGATTTCTGATTTTTATTTCAGTTATTTGGGTAACTGCAAGGGTGAATTTTAGCCTGCAACACTTTTTGGCCTACACACTTTAAATAAAATAATCAAAACTAATCGAATAATTAGCCCAATAAAATAATGTTTGTCATCATTAATCATGTTAGTTAATTTTTTAACTCAAAAATCTCCTTCTTAATGACAAACATAATTGTAACATTAATCAAAAGGAATTGAATTTGAATAAAGTTAAGAAACTTTTCTTTGAGTGATGTCACTTACTTTTGTGTTACTTTTCCTTTCCTTTTCAAGGGATGCTCCTCCTAGATTTATGCTATTCTTTTCTTTCCTGTTTGCATATACTTATTTAGAACCCAATAAAGTGCTATATACTATTCAAGAATGCAGTAAACAGTAACAGTTTTAAACATTTATAACATTTCATGAAACATGGCTAAGTGAATTTGTTTAGTCCAAATCTGAATCATAACAAGTCAGCAATTGTGACAAATATTCAGCTCAAGCCTTAACCAAAAAGAGCATCAAGACTAATAAAAACAAAACAGCAACAGATCCTTTAAAACAATTTCAAATTCACATGCTAAAATAAATCACAGCAGCAGCAAAAATTCAAAATTCTATGTTACTACTCCCCCTTTTGTCATCAAAGACAAAACAAAAGTGAGCTAAAGCCAGAAAAACAAAGTGTTAGTGCAAAGTCCAAAAACAAGTAGGTAATTAACTAAGTACAACAGTAGTTAAAAGTATTACAGTCATCTAAAATTAAAACATAGAGTAGTAAAATCATGAACCATTTTTTGTTTATGAACCAAATAAGTCTAAATTTTCTACTCTTCTTCCTCCCGCAAGCTTCCTCAAATCCTTCAAAATCCCTCTCTACACAATCCTCACACAACATTCTTAAGTAACTTTCAACTCTTTTTTGCGTTTTGCGTTTTAAAGACCCTCCTCAATACTCTCTTCCAACATGTGGCGTTCATACAATCGGGGAGACTTTCAAACACAACCTACATTTTGGCCTGGTCAACTGTCAAATGCAGCCTCCATTTTTGAAGTTTCAAGATGGTCAACAAGGCAGGTCATGTCTGCATACAGGGGACAGGAACATGTTTCGAGCCCTCCATCTCCTTTCCTGCCAATCAGAAGTTATGTTTTGTAGGTTGATGCAGCTTTCTCATTTTGGGTTCACACAAAACGTAACTTGCGTTTTATAAATTACTCAATTTTTTAATTTTTAGTTCATTCAAAACATAACCTGTGTTTTGTAAATTACTGACTTTAACAAATTCACATTTGTAGAATACATACCATACCACAATATAATTATTGCACATCACCATTTTTACTTTCATTCATAAATTAATTTCTGACACCACTATGCTAGATATTCGATCCATTATCAATTAACTAATTTGAAACCTGCATTTACTGCTACCATTTTCTTTCCCTTTTTATCTTTTTTTTTTCTCATTATTTTTTTAGGGTGGTAGAACTCGTGGGAGGGGATTTTGTTGGTTTTGTTTCCTATTCTTTTCTTTTGACGTTGATTAATTACAATTCTTTTCAAAACCATTTTTATTTTACGCAAATTAAAAATTAATTCGTTACAATTTAAATTTTATTTAACAATTTGTTAATGGACAATAAATTATTATATATATAATGTAGAATTTAAATTTTTAACATTTATTTGATCAGATAAACTAAGTAACATATGACCAACTTAAATTAATTTGAGGTTTTTTATTTTTCATTAATATTATGATTGCGTTTGTTTATAAAAAAAAGATATCAATATATGAATATAAAAATAGAAAATTGTATTTAACATATGAGATATGAATAAAGTAACATTGTATAATAAAATACTAAATTAATATATTTTATATTTTTTTATAAAAAAATATAAAGATATTGAATAGAGACACAACTTATATTTTTAAATTATCACTATTAAAGTTTTATAATTATATTTTTTATTCTAAATTTTATGTGAAAAAAATGAAACTAGCTAAATCAAACTTTTTATTATTTATTCTATCTTATATTTAATTCATTACTCATTAACAAACAAAATATAAAAATATTAGTTTTTATATTTTTGTTATTTATATCATATTTTGAATGTTCTGTCTTGTTTTTAAAACTAAACACAATCTTTTTTTTTTGGTGATTAAACTAAACGCAATCTATTATATTATTATGCTTAATGTGATCGGCCTGAATAGGCCCATTATTATATTGTATAGCCCAACAGAGTTCATATGGTTTTTTGGTACATCTAAATATATTTTGATAAGAATTTAATTAATAAGTTTCTCTGATGTAGTTGATGCTTTAATTATAGAGATATATCTTGTTTAATTAGGTGAATATTTTTTTAATAAAATGCACATGCGAATATATAAGAAATTTTCAATGCATTGATAATATATATTTAAGTCCTACTAATTTGAGTTTGGCATTTTCTACATTAGTTCTAATGAAGCATATTCTTCATTGTCTATCTCCAAAAACCCAACATATTTTATTAGATTCCAAAATTTTGTTCGTTCTAGTCAACTGCACTTATTTTCTCATTTTTTTTATAATAGTATCAGGATCAATTATCATGTTTGTATATTTGAGAGGAAGTATAATCCTGGAACTATAATGTGTGCTAAAAATTTAATTCAAGAAATTAGTACTAATGTTCTCAAACTTGATATATACAATAAAATTTAATTAATCAATAAACTGTTCTTGCTACCACGATAGTCCACGACTCATGTACGTATTGAACTAACTCACAATTAAAATAGTCTCCGATGAAATTTGATACCGGTAGTAAAAGTTTCAAACGATGACGTAGATTTTAATTTTATTCCCATCAATATTCATTTGGAGAGTTTCTTTTAGTAGTTAATTCGCAAGCCTGATTGAACCATGAACTATTCTTTAATGTAGTGGGTTGATGAATACTAAATTTATCTAAAATAAATACAGCACGGCTCTAAATTAGTCTCTAAATTTTTTTTAGTGGCTACTTTAGTTTTTGGTCTTTGTTTATTAGTCATTAATTTCTGAATTTTTAAGTTGATGTGAAATATGTTACATTTTTTAAATATAAGCTTTGGTAATTTGAAATTAGAATGTCTACTTTTATCGGTTTAAGAACTAATTTTTCTCACAATTTAAAAGTTTAGAAACTAATTAACATCTAATAAACAAAAATGAGAGACTAAAGTAGATGGTCCCTTGATAAAAAGTTTGTGCACTAATATAGTTTTACTTTTTTTTTAAGTTAAAAAAATAGCTCATTTTCACTTATAAAGTGTCAACTGTCAACCTGAGTCAAATATTGTGAAATCTTATAAGATGGATGCTATCATAAAGATTTTACTATTATCTTTATATAAAGATGTTTTTTTTACCATTAGACGATAAAATGTAAAGTTTGATTTTAATGTGTTACAAAAGTGTTATTTTTTTTTTAAATATGACTAAGCAAACAAAGTACAATTTTAACACAAGAATCTTTATAAAAAAATGTTTATAGTATCTTCATTTGAATAGTTACCTCTTATAAACAATGGAACCTGTTGAGAGAAACCACTCTGTTTGGTGAAATTTCTTAAATATTAATAATTTTTCACCAAAGATATTTTTCATTAAGCAGTTGAAGCTAAATATTCGGGTCATCCATGGATACTATTTTAAAAAATGCATTATATGAAAAATAAAAAAAGATTTAAAAAACTGGTTATGTCACTAAAAAATAAATCAGGTATAATAAGGGATAAAATTCTGATAAAAGATCATTCAATTGCTCATTTATTATAATACATTTTAGAGAAGTTATTTTGTTTACTTCTTCATATTTGATTATTAGTTTTTTTTATAGAAATAAATATGTATAAAGTATCATTTATATTTTTAAAACAAATTATTATATATTTTAGTTAGTTTTAATAAATTTTTAATATGAAACTATTTAAAATTTATTAATGAATAAATTTTAATAGAACAATATTTTATTATTTACATTTAATACAATATGATAAATACGAAAAAATATTAAATGCTATTTTTATTATGGAAACGAAATAAATGCTCTTGTTCTTGTACAGTTGTACATGAAAAAATAAAAAAAAACCTAATATGGTATATATAATACTACGACCGTTTCTTGCACGTATGTAATGATACATCATCTTAAATTATAAGGGACATATAGACGTATAAATTTATACAACTATTTGCATTAAGTAATGAATAAAAATATATTTTATTATATAGTGTTAATATTTAATTTGATCTCTGAAATTTGAGGTAGAATTTTTAAAATTACAATTAATTCAATTCGACTTTCAAAATTTATAATAGTAATTTACGTTAGTCTTGAATTGATTTTTATAAATAGTATGTTAATTTTAAGCGTTAACTTGTTAAAATTTAGATTTATCATCTAAAATATATGTGACTAAAATTTACTAGACTTTCTAAAAGTTTAATTAGTTCTCCAAAATTCTCGTAAAGAGACTATCATAATAAATTTAATTTGAAGAGAAAGTATAGATGAACAATATATATTGAACAATATAAACAATAATTTAAAATAGAAAGAATTTAAATAAAATTAATAATTAAGATTAGTTAGTAATATGTTCTAAAACACACCACAATCCTTTCTCTATAATTGTACCGTGACCATATGCAGTGTCCACCACCATTAGGAAAAGCGCCAACCCAAGGTGATCGACGAAACCGCAATTATCGACTAGCCATAAACTCGTAATCCGGCAAACGTTGCTGACTCGCGTTCCTTTGCTGACGTCACAGCTGATATTAATAAAGTTTTTGAAATTTTAATAAATCTTGATTACATAGAATCTAAACAAAAAATTATTTAAATTACAACAAATTAATGTAATAAATTAATACATTCATTAACAAAAATTAGTTTAATGGTTAACGTGAATTGAAATTATAAATTTGAGAGTTCAATTTAAATTTATTAAAATTATAAGAATTAAATTAAATTCAATTTCAAATTTTAAAAACCAAATTAAATATTACTTCAACTAATATGATATATTAAGATTGTGCTTAATTAAATTTTGACATTCTATATTAAATTTTTTGTCTCTATATGTTTTATATTCATTTAAATTATTCATTACTCCCTTAAAATTTTAAGATACTCATCTTTTTCTTTTCTTCAATAAAGGAAAGTTTTAAAATGAGCAAAGTCAACCACATGAGTAGGATGGATCTAGAGGGAGAGTGAATAGTGATTTCGGTTCTTCACAATTTTAAAAAATTATATTTATATATGAGATATGTGTTTAAAAAATAAAAGATATTATATAATTTAATAATTTTATATATATTATTTTATATTATGTAATAAATTTATGTCTTAATTATTTAATTAACTATTATTTTTTACTTAACTAATTTAATATGATATCTTTAAATCTTTGTATTTTTTTAAATAGTTTTATATAATAATTTTTATATTTATTTTTAAAAAATTATTTATTTTTTATATTAATATATTTAAAATTTATATTATTATATTAATAATGACTTACGTAGTTATATTTTAGTAATTAAATGTATTTTAGATATTATTTTTTTATAAAAAAATACTCATTTTTCTTTTAAATTTACATTGTTAAATTTTTTTATAAAGATATTTTATATTTTGTATTTTATAAGGGTACTATATCTTTCAAATAATTAATAATTTATAATTTATTTTTAAATTTTTTAAAATTTTTAAAAGAATTAATTTTAATTAATAAAATATGTGATAATTTTTAACTAAATAAATTATAAATTATTGATATTTTATAATTTTATAATATATTATTGATATTGTTATATTTTTTATGTAATTATCATATTAAAAATAAAATTATAAAAAAAATTATAATTATATGTATATTGATAATTTTTTTAAAAAATTAACTCTAATAATTATATGTTAATTATTTTTATAGAATAAAAGAAATTATCTAAAATTTGGCTTATCTATATTAAAATTTATGGATTCGCCAATATACATGAGATTTTAAATTCAAATTTTATTCGTGAATATATACAAGGAAAAAAATGCTACTTACACAAAAAAATTAATTATTAAATTAATTATTGTACATTTATATATATTTATATATATTGATCTATGTATTTTTAATTAAATAATTAAATATTAGAAGAATAAAATTTAATATAATAAAATAATTAAATTTATAATAAATTAATAATAATTACATTTATTTACAGTAATATAATATAAAATATTTTACGAGATGCCAAACGATAGAGAAACTAGAATTGTAGCAATACGAAAACCAAATTCTTATAATTAATTTTATTATGTTTGCTTTAATAATATCTCAAGATTATAGAAAAATACTAATATTAAAATAATTATCTGTATATCTAATAAATTAAATATTTAATTATTATTAATTATACATAAATAAATCAAATAAAAAAATTAATTAAAATAATAAATATAATTATTTATATATTTATTAAATTAAATATTTTTAATATATTTATTATTTATATTATTTAATATTTTTATTTTTTACTTATACTATTTTTTACATTAATATCATATAACTATGAAAAAGTTAATGCGAGAGAGGGGACCATGGTCCACGCTAGCCCTCTTGGTTTTGCCAGTGATACTAAATACGTATGGAAAAGTATAGGGAGCCAATGGTCTAAGCTAGGGGTGCACAGACTCGACCCGGTCCGAAGGCCCGACCCGATCCTAAACACTTTAGGAACTAGTTTGGAGTGATTTCATTGGGTTTAGGGTCGGGTACGGGTCTTAAAAATAGACCCGGTCATTATTTCGGGTCGGGTCCGGACCATAGCTCGGGTCACCCGAAGTCGGCCCGGTGGCTCAGTCATCATACACAATTAATATTTTGTGTTATTAGTGATGGATCATGACTATTCTTACGTAGAATTTAAGTATTGTAAACCTTAATCTTTTGTGTTATTAGTCATTATAAGACTATAAGTTAATGTTTTATGTTTAGAATGCATAAGATTTTAGACTAATACATAAGATTGTGTTATTTGTATTGATTTAAATATTTGGTATTATTAGACAATATTAGTATTGATTGTGGTTATGCTTTAATTTTGAAGAATGGTTGGTTCTTGTTATATTTTTCTAAGTGAATTTTACCATGTTAACTAATGGTTGGAGCTTTGGATATTTGGATATTTTTACATGCTAGTTTACAAGAAGGTATCAACGTAATGTAATGTTAACGGCCCGATTTTCACCCGGTTTTCACCCGGTATAATTGTGGCCCGAAAGTGTATTGGTTTCATCGGGTCTAGGGCCGAGTTCGGGTCTAATAAATAGACCCGGTGTATATTTCGGGTCGGGTCTGGGTCACATCAAACCCGAATTCACCCGGCCCATGTGCACCCCTAGTCATTAGAGATATGATCATTAGTGTTACATTGTCCTGTCAGGTTATGCTTTTGGGATGAGTGGGTTCATGACATGGTATTAGAGTTCTAGATCCGAAAGGTCAAGGATTCGATCCTTGGTGAACTCCAAAATTAACTTAAGTTTTTAGGATGAGATGTTTATTATCCCTGGTATTCGGATGGAGTCATTGGCTCCCTAGCACTACCCAATACGTGACTGATTTGTGATTATTGTTTGTGTAAATATATAAAAAATTATGTTTTGTATATATTAAAAATAATTATTAAAATTAATTATTAATATAAAATATGTATTAAAATATAAATATATATTAATACTTAATTTTAATATATAAATAATATTTTTAATATATGTAATATGACTATAAAAATAATTTATAGAAATGATATTTATAGATAAAGTTGCAGAAATCAAAAGTTTAAAAGAGTAAAGTATTAATATGGTTTAAGACTAATTTTTTGAATACTAATACAATTTTTTTTCACAAAAAAAAAGAGTCTACAGTCTTTATTTTTTATTTTCGTAACATAGCGCAATTTTTCTGTAATTTTTTTTTGTTAAAGTGGGGTGGTTGTTATGCATTAACATGGACAATAAAAAATAGATATATAAGTGATTAATTATCTCTAAATCAAATTGATTAGGAAGTTTATTCTATTCTTTAAATAAAATAATGTCATTTTAATATTAAATTGGTTGTTAATGAATTATAATTTAAATAACATAATCTCTTTATATTTATCTAAAAAATGTCAGTTCAAGACTCTTTATCTTTAATAAAATAAAATAAAAAAAGGTCAAATTAGTTAAAGACTTATTTATCAATAACCTACTTTTTTTTCTAAAAAAATTTGATACAATATATTTTTAAATTATTTTTTATTTATTATATTAATATTTTTTAATAAATTATTAAATTTATGATATAATAAATATAAATTAATGAATAAATTATTTAAATTTAAAAATATTATTTATTATAAAATTAAAATACAGTAAATACATTAATAATGATAATTTCATAATATATTATTAATATTATGGTCTAAATAATTTTTATAATAAAATAAAAATTAATAAACATATTATTTGATAATTGATTAAACAGATAAAAAATTAAATTTTTTATTATTCAAAAAAAATTATATACATAGTAAGAATATTATAATTATAATAATTATTATCAATTATCATTACTACTACTATTATTATTAAATATCACGTATCACGTATGTTAAATAATATGTTCATTAATTTTTATTTTATTGTAAAAATAATCTAAATCATAATACTAATAATATATCATAGGGTTATTATTATTAATAAATTAAAAAATATTTATTTAGTTTTATAATAAATAATATTTTTTAATTTAAATAATTTATTAAGAGAAATTTTATGTGGCCATCATATTTTTATAATTTTAGCTATCATTTAATCATCATAAATATTAAATTATTATTTATATGTGTAAATTCTAAAAAATGTGGATGCAAATTATATTAATTCAGGTATATAAAATGTGATAAATATAGATGTAAATCATATGTTTTTTTTATACAAACACTTATAAATATCGGTGCAAACTATTATTCTCAAGTGTTAGCCCAATATTATGTGTACATTACAAAATATAGACGTAAATTATATTATTTTATGTGTACAAATTTTAGTAAATATGAGTGTAATTTATATTAATTTTTGTGTATAAATACCTATAAATATGAGTGCATATTATTGTTGGTCAAATAATAATAAAAAATAATAAATTTTAATGGTATTCTAGCATTCTTCCTTCATTAATTAGTTTGTACTTATTATATTATACATTGAAGAATTTATTGAAGAATGAATATTAATATAATGAATAAAAATAATTGAAAAAAAATATTGTATCAATTTTTTTTAAAAGATAGGTTCTTAACTAAAACGTCAAAACAACGTCGTTTTATCTAAAGAACATGAATAAATAAATTAATCTTTAATCAATTTAAATTTATACACAATTAAGTTTCTATTCATTTTTAATTGTCCACTTTGACATATAATGGCTACAAGTAAACATGACAACTCAATTACATATATATATATATATATATATATATATATATAACGTGAGCTTTTCGTTCGGATTTAACGAAAAAATTATATAAAACAGAGGGATCGAATTGAAGTGGACAATTTTTTTTTGAAAAATTACATTGTCATTTACAAAAATAATCAGGAGTTAAATTGGTAGTTTACTCAAATCTTAAAAAGGATCAAATTAAATTACGATAAAAAACATTTTTTAAAAAACTAATATTTAATCCTCCTCCATGCCTATCCTTTAATCTGACTAGTAATATTAATTGCTCCGCAAAAGAAATCATCACACAAAGTAAGTACACAACAGGAATAGTTGTAACCTCCTTGCCTAATATTTCATATTGCTAGATGCATCATAATTCAATCAATCTAGTCTTGCCCATGAATACTATATTTTAAAGTTTATTATTATTTTTTTATTTTCTTTTGTGGGGGCTTCCAGTTGGTTTTTTGAATTTCTGTTTTCACCGCAACAGCGCCCAAATGCTTTGGAACATTTAGATAGTAAGGAGTCTTCTGTATTTTGTTACTAATAAACTTCATACGTTCAGAAATCAAAATATTTAAAGATGAATTTCACTTGCATTATGATAACTAATAAGTGGTGGTAAAAGTAATGGGCATTTCAAAAAATCACATTTATTATTTTTTTATTTGCATAAATATGATTTTATATAAATAAATCAGCAACTTTGTTAATTAGTTTGAGTTTTGACGTATTAAGAGTATAAAATATTTTATAAAGTTATTTAATTATATCCATTTTTAAATAACTATACATACAGTTGTTAAAAGTAATTATTTTTGTTTATATAATAATATTTAATTAATTACACATATAAAATTTGTTTTGCACTAAAATGTATTAAAATTAAATTTTGAATTATATTAGCATAGATATAACTTTGTACTTATTTGGATGTTATTAAATTATTAAAAAAAGATTTTTATTAATAATTTTTAGTACTTTTGATAAAATTTTAATAATAAAAGTATAAATATTTGAAAAAAAATATTTTTTAAAGTTATAATTTATATTTATTTTTAAAAGATATTTTTTACTTAAAAAAAGACATTTTTAATATAATAGATAAAAAATATTTTTACACAAAATATTTAGACATAAAATTATTTTTATTTTTTAAATTTTTTTAAAAGAAATAACTTAAAAAAATTATACAATAAAAAATGATACTATCTATCATTTTTATTTTTTATAATGTCATTCTAAATATATATGATTAGCATGACTTTTTTATATTATTGTATATTAACAAAAATGTATAAAAAAATGTGATATTATTAAAATAGGAGTGATCGATATGCATGCATTCCCTATAAAATAGTCTCTGTTTATTAAATTTTATTATGATTAAATCAATTAAAATAACTTTATATGCTAGCAAAGTTGAGCGTTTATACACTGTCATTTATTATATTTTTTTTCCTATTTAACGTTGCCAAAAATCATATAAATGTTTTAATGAGTTTTAGTTTTTTTTTAGAGGAGAGAGATATTTTTGCTAATTTTACAATAAAAAATATTATTTGTATACTAAAATTATTTACTAAAATTAGTTATTATATATTCGTGTATAAATATAAGTAGTGTTTAATTTATTTTTAATATGTATTTTATATTCTAATATATATTTTATACTAATAACTGATTTTGGTATTTACGTAACATAGTTGTATTACAATACATTATTGAATGTTTATCTTAAAAAGTCAACTATGATACATATATACAAAAATCCAAACACCACATCACTTATTTATATAAAATACTTGTTAAAATACAAAATCAATTTATCATGTAATCATAAAAAATTAACTATTCAAATTAGCTATTTATATAGAATACATATTAGAATAGACGAATATTAGAAAGCCAATAGAATTTATTATTTCTGACCAACAATTAGTCATCAATATTTAAAAGTGTGGGCTAAAAATATGTTGTTAGATTACTAGACTAAAAGAATTAAATTGATGACTAAAAGTACTGACCAAAAATAATAAATTCTACTTGCCATTGAGTATTTCTAATTAGAATATAAAATACACATTAAAAATAAGTTAAATAATACATGTATTTATACACAAACAAAATGCTATTCGTATACTAAAATCAGTTATAAAATCAGCTACCAATGTATTTGTGTATAAATATAAGTGTGGTTTAATTTATTTTTAATATATGTAATGTATTTCAATATATATTTTATACTGGTGACTAATTTTTAATGACTGATTTTATTATACACATAGTATAATGGATACACAAATACATAATGGCGTGACTAATTTTAGTGTGCACATATTATTTTTGGTACAAATTATAAAATATATATTAAAAATAAATTAAATTTTATATGTATTTATACATATAAATATATGATGACTAATTTTTTTTTATGTGTATATAGTATTTTTGTAAATATATATAATAATGAAAAGTGTTTGAATTAAACAAAAAATTAATTGCTGAAATTAAGTATTAATTAAATGAATTTTTCTCACCAAAACCAAATATGGATTATTTTATAGGTTTGTTGGAGCCTTGGAGGCTGTTCAAAAAGTACATAATACCAATGCAAGTCCTAAGGGTGTGGATGTATAAATAGAGAGCTAGCCTTAGTGTCGATCTCGCTCTCAGAGAAGACAATTAGAGAAAAGACATACATTCTCATACATAAAAGAGAAAAACCAAAAGAAAGAAAGAAGGAAACACATCACCAAAATGTTCAAAGGTTTGCAAAATAACCTTTTTCATGTGAACTATCTTTGAATTGTTTTTTTGATGAGCAATGCTAGGGGGCCAGCAATTTTTGTGATTGTTAGCCATCAACTAGCCATCAATGATGATTTGATAGTGTGAGATTGGTGTGAAATTTCATCCAATGGCTCACCTTCCTCTGCTGGTTACATGCTGGCCAAAATTCAATAAAACTGCTGGCCCCCTAGACTTTTCCTTTTTTGATTTGATCCTTCATTCCTTACCTCTTCGGTTTTGTTTCTTTGCTCATTAATGCAAAGAATAGGGAACATACCAGAATAAAACTGTAAATCCTTTATTTAATTTTTAGTGAGTAAGATATATATGTAACATTTGAGACTTTTTTTTTTCTCTTTTTGATTTGTCATGCAGTGTTGTCTGCAAACATACACAGTGCCATGCCCAAGAGCTTTGTGGCTGGTCCATCACTTCATATGCTGAGACCCATCACATGGAATGATAGGCCGGCTCCAAGGAATGATAAGCTGGTACCAGAGCCAAAGTCAGCTCTGATTCCGGCTCCAATTCTGGCACCGGCTCTGAGCCCAGCTTTGGCTCCCGTTGCGGTCCCAGCTCCAGTTCTGGCCCCAACACCGGCTCTAGCCCTAGCTCAAGGTACGGCTCCAGTTTCAGCTCCAGCTCAGGTCTCAACACCAGTTCCTGTCCTAGCTCAACGTCCGGCTCCAGCATCGGCTCCGACCCTAGCTCAAGGTCCGGCTCTATATCCAGTCTCGACACCGACTCCAGCAAGGGCTCCAGCTCCAATTTTGACACCGGCTCCGGCTGCCATAGAAAATTCATTGGAAAAAGAAGGACAAGAAGAGTTATTGCCATCACGATCTGCACCATCGTCAAAAAAGTCTAAGGCTAATAAGGAAAAAAAAAGAAAGGGTAGTGAAGTAGCCGCATCGGCTCCTAAGAAGCCTAAGAAAAAAATTATTTGGACAAATTACCTTCATAACCTATTCCTCCTAGCCATAAGGCACATTGGAATACATAGTAAGTTTAATATCTAACATTTTTTATTTATTTTATTTCTAACCAGGTTGAGGGACAAACAAGATTTATTTTAGTCAGATTATAAAAAAAAAGAAGCAGCTTAATTTCAAGAGACTTTTAGAATTTCTTAAATCAGATTTATGTTAAATCTATTTATTTATTTTAAAAGAGCTTCATATGTAATTGTTTCTCATGTGTTGGTGTTTATTTTTCACTTGTCCAGAGGCGGTGCCAAAGAAAATTCTTGAGGTGATGAATGTGCCTAACTTGACTAGGGAAAATGTTGCCAGTCACTTGCAGGTTTGTTTTTAATTTCTAGTTATTTCACTTATACATACATGATTTTGCTTAATTTGATAGAATTATAGTAGTAATTCCCTATTTATGTTTATAGTTCTTTATATATGCTTGATAAGTTGATATGGAGCCACTGAAAGATAATCTAATATCTGTTTGGTTGAATTTGATGAGTTTGTAAACTTGGATATTTTGAGTGTAATATTGCAATGACTAGTTTTTTCTTTTCTTTTTTTTTTTTAATGTTCTTAACTAAAAAAAGTTATGATTTTTATACCACTTTTGTTTGAAAAGTGGTTTTGATAAAATTTTTACGAAAAATAAATGTTGACACACAAAAAGTAAGATTCCTGTGACACTAAAAATAGAAAATAATAATTAATTTTTTTAAATTTTCTCTCTCTATATTTGATTTTTATCTTTATCCAGTTGACTTCTTTAATTTTTTACGAATATAATTAAAATAGACAATATTTCTATACAATTCTTTAATTTTTATTATTAAAATCTTTTGACTTTTGATTTTATTATGAAAATAATAAAAATAAGTCAATAATTAAAAAGAATTTCACACATCCAAATTTTTTTTTCTAAAAGCTTATTAATTTAGTAGTTAAAATTTTAATTTAACATTTATAACATTTCGATATTATAATTTTTAATGAGTTAAATAATCAATTTTAAAAGGTTTTTACTTAAAATTTTATTATAATTTTATATTTTACGTATTTAATTTATTTTTTAGATTCTATGTAAACCTAAAATCTCAAATTTACATGCCTTGATATATATACTAATACAGTAATGTCCTAATTTCAATATGCATGTGATACCCTAACAAAATTATGCATCTAAAATTCACAAAAAGTAATTATTGACTTTTTGTGTTGTTTTCGTATTTATCATATCACCTTATACGAATCTAATTAAACCATCTAATTCGATGGTACTATATGGTATTACTATAAAAATGATTGATGTTGGTGAAATACTATCTAACTGAAAAATCCTGTTTGACATAATAAAGGAAGCCACAAGTTTGCTTCGAAGCAAAAACTGAAATTTTTTTATGAATCATTAGCTCAAATATGTGTACTTGGGTTTTCATTGGTGTCTGGTAACATGATAAAAGTTAGCTATTTTCTAGAAAGAATTCGGATTTTATTTTTGAGGCTCACTACTCATAACATGCAAGAGGTATATATACCATGAATTGAGATGATTTGTGTTGGTGAGAATTATTAAGAAGAATAATAATGTAACATTCTGAAACAATAAGTGCTAACGTTTATGCATGCATACACATGCAGAAATACCGCATATTTCTGAGAAAAATTGCAGAGAAAGGGATAATTGCAGGAATATCTGATAGAACACTAAGGTCAAGGTTCGCTGCTGAGCTTCCAATTAAGATGATCAGAGCGTTACAAGCCTTATATGAGAAGCTTAAAAATAATAATAATTTTGGAACCCCCTTACCAATTTCATTGATCCAAGCTCTCCTTGATTGCCATCACCCTTACAACCCTAATTTTCCTCACCTCATTCCAACCAATAATAATACTGCCTTGAACCAAGTCATGAGTCTTGGAGTTGCACCCCAATTCCTTGGACCAAAAGCTCCTATTGGTAATGCCAACAACAACACTATGATCCACCATCAGCTTCCAATTAATGCTCCATATGATCCAGTAATGCATCATCAAAACTATGCTCAATCACCAATGGGGATTAACAATCATCATCAGCAGAGGTATGATCCAAGAGTGTATCATCAAAGCTATGATCTTGGAAAGGGAAACATGGTTTCTTTGGGAAACCCTAATGTTAATAATAACATTCCCATGATGAATGCTGCTCCTTCTTGTTACCCTAGTGTTCCCCCTGCAGGGATTCACAATCAAATGAAGTATAATTATGGTGTCCAATTCCATGGAGGGTTCAATGGTGTTGGTGGTGCAACTACTAATGCTGTTCCTATTCCTATTCCCATTTCCAATAACCACTATAATAGTAATGTTAATGGATTTGGATTCATGGATGGAGCTCCTATCAATAATGTAAATGTGGGAGCTTTTGGGAATAATGGAAATTATCCTGCTTCGGTTCAAGGATGTTATGTTCCTCCTGGATTCTATGCTCCTTCTCCTTCTCCGGAATGTTATGCTTCCCCTTCTCCTCCTCCTCCTACTGGATATTATGCTCCTCCGCCGCCTCCTCCTGCAACCGCGGCTAACAATAATCTAACAATTATTGATGAACTTTCGGCAATGTTGCTGCATCATGCAGCAGCACAAAAGAATTCAGGAGGGATCCAAGACCAAGAATTGCCTCCGCTAGTTGAAAGCCCTTGCGACAGCAATGAAGAACACTCTAAAAATGCAAGTGCAATCAATGAGGATCAGAGTATTCTAGATGATGATTACGTTCTTTCCAACCTTCTCTTCATGCTAGAGGACATGCATATTCTTAAAGAGGTACATGAGTTATTTAAAAATCAAAACTTATGTGCATGGATATAACTTTAATGCATGCCTATCTACTTTTATATTCTCAATTAACCAAAATCTTTGATTGAATTCATTTGCCACATTATCTAATTTTAGTAGTATTTTATGTTACTACATTAAAGGATTACCATTACTCTTTAAAATTATCAATGGTATAATATAGGGTTTGGAAGATCATTGCCTAGGAGGTAGTAATTTAGATAAACATTTTTTACAGGGTAATGTAGACTATCACTTGCAATTTAAACGTTAACATTATTTTTACTAATGTGACGTAATGAAATTAAATATACGGATAAAATTATTTTATATTGATAGTGCATAATTTTTTTTTAAAACGTTTACAAAATGTTGGTAACTGTATTCACTTGCTTCGTCACTTTTTTATAGTATGACCAAGCAGCGGAGAAACAAGACGGCAATGAATTTTTTAAGCCTCACTCATCCACTTCTTCTAATGTGGTGCAATCTCCTGAACAGGTACATTATGTTTTTCATATATATAAATAATAAATGGGAAAGTATGAGGAGCCAATGAAATATTTATACAATGTGTACAATGGAGATTTATGGAGTATTAGAGATATAATTATTAGTGTTACATTTTCTCATCAGCTAAAGCTTTTGGGATGAGTGGTATCATGACATGGTATTAAAGCGCTAGATCCTAAAAATTAAACTAATTTTTCGAGAAGATGTTTATTATCCCTTGTACTCGGATGGTTATTCTAAATAGTATAGGAGATGTTCATTTCATAACTTAATAGTCATTGTACACATTGTACAAATAGTTCATTTCGTGTAATTGGTGTTTAAAGAAGTATGAAAAGTTTGTCATCACCTCAACCAAAATATTTTAACTAAATTACCTACTACTATAAAGTTTCAAAAGAAAAATTGTTATTAGATAATAATGTAGATACATTTTTTTCTTATTTGATCAGGTTGTAGGGAACCAAGTCCCTGATGACTTTTTTGACTTTTCTGGCTCGGCTAATCTCATTCAACAGGTTCATCATACTTTATATAATTTTTATTCACATTATTTATAGTTCACTGTTAGAGAATATATTTTCATCTTTTGAGTATAAATATAGCTGAAAATAGTTAAATGATAATCTAACATATTATTTAATATAATATATATTAATATCTTGTCTTAAACTAAAATTCTTAATTGCAACATGACAAACTCAGATTTCTGGAAATGTGATTGTTCCATTCAATGAAAACAACATGAATCTGTCAACTGAGACTTCAAAAACAAGCAACAACTACAGTCCAATTCAGGCAAGTAGCTACTAGTACATACCACATTTTATTTCTACCAATATACATGTGTTATTGTTCACTATTTTTTTGATGAAATAAGAGCTTAGAGAACTATATAGAGAATTATTGAATCTCCAAAAAATTAGAGATGAATCAAACTCAATTTGAGGCTAATTAATTAGGCCTAGTATACCAATTATTATAGCAGGCCAACTACATGGATCATACGATGTCATAGTATTTTGTCGTAGATTAATTAACGAACGAACCAATTGAATGTCTCAAACTTTTGTGAACAGGGCGATAATGAATTTCTGGACATTGAAATCTCTGATGAGATGTTCACTACTACAAACAATGGCTCTGCAATAACATGTAACTACTCAGTTTCAAAGCAGGCAAGTAAACTTACTAGAACTTGTAACTATTCTTAATTGAAATGAATTTGAAAATGTTTTCTAATATAGGAATTTTTTACCGAAATACATATGCAGGATTGGGACAAGACCCTCATTGAACTCATGTTTGGGAATCAAGCAAACTAAGCTAAGGGCCATCAAAGGGTTGCTGCTGATGAGGATCTTCACTTGACGAACTTACACCTTATATACATTGCTCAGTGCTAAGATTAAGATTATGAAAAGCTATTAGAACTTAATTATAATTGTTGTTACATAAATAATACAGGGAGAAAGTGTTGTTTAAATAACATGAACTGTTTACTTTATATGTATGCTTCAAATTTTATGGAACTTCACCTAACTATGGTGCATTTTCAATTCATTTTCTTTAATTTTTCTTTTACTACCTGTTTTTTAATATTTTTAAGTTATTGAAAGTTTAATTAAAGATGGTCATTTCTAAATGATTTGTACAGTTATGTCAGCTTGATCTAACGTCTAAGATTTGCCATTATTTTCATTTTGGTCCTTATTACTAGTCCCTGCTGTATTTTCAATTTGGTCCTGCATAAGCAGAAAATTAGAAGACATTCATTATATTAGAAATTAAAATTAAAAAGAAATTAAATACCTGTTGATCATGGTGTGGAGTTGAAGATTGCGCTATTTTGAATCGTTGAATGAAAGTTTGTATAGTGGCAAGTTCAATTTGACATTGTTTGATTAAGTTTCGATAACGACAGATAAGCTCAACAGGACCAGTAATAAGGTATCGCTTCCACAAGTTTGCTTCAATACCCAAAGATCTTGCTGCTTCTTGTTGCTCCTCAGGTTTCACTTTCTGGTTTCTGCCAAGAATCAAATAATTTTATAACATTAAACATATATTATATCAGAAAAAAATTTGAAACTTATTCATACAAAAACAAAAAAAACTGAACAATTTGTGCACATCACATGCTCAAGAAGAATACTTTAAGGAAGAAGGTATGGAAAGTAGTCACATAGTGATTTAAGTTGTTAGAGGAGCAGAAAGTATCATTCTAAAGTTTTGTGCACAGTAGGATTAGGAGTGTGTTTCTTTTGTGGATAACCCGGACACCTGGCCTGAAATTGCTCAGAGAAGAAGAAGTAGTATGAGACTGGTAGGGTCCAGCGCCAGAAAGAGTGTTCACCACTTCTGCAGCAGGTGTTGAGGGATCCGAGATACTGATAAGAGGTAATTGTGAAGTAGTCGAAAAATTTTTAAGTATTTTATTTGATTCTGGAGCTACACATTCATTCATAGCATTTGAAAAGGCTAGTGAGTTAGGATTGAAGATTGTAGTTTTGGGTTATGATTTAAAGGTGCATATATAATGCCACTTCTGAAGCCGGTAGACTAGGTTAGAATGTCCACAAGTATCATTCCGAGTCAAACAGCATGATTTCGTTCATGACTTAATTTGTCTGCCGATGACTGGTCTTGATCTCATCTTAAGATTGGATTGGTTTTATTAAGAACCACGTGCTGTTAAATTGTTCTGAAAGGACGTTGCATTTTATGTCGGAAGGGTCAGAAGGGCCGCTTGTGGTGAAAGACTATTATTTGAACTCTGTAATTGTAAACTGCAGTGGGTGTGAATGTGAGGGTGTTGTTCTATAAGCGACAAATGTGTCAGGTAAGAAACAAAATTCAGAGCAAATTCCGGTTGTATGTAAATTTTCTGAAGTGTTTCTGGACGATATTCCTGAATTCCCTCCTGCTCAAGAAATTGAGTTTGCAATTGAGTTGATATCTGGAGCCGGGCCAATCTCAATTTCTCCTTATCGAATGTCTCCGTTGGAATTAACTGAACTCAAATCTCAGCTGGAAGAACTGATGAGTAAAAGTTTTATCCGACCGAGTGTTTCTCCGTGGAGAGCACCAGCATTACGGGTAAAGAAGAAGGATGGGAGCATGCGTCTATGTGTTGACTATCGACTGCTGAAAAAAGTTACTGTGAAGAATAAGTATCTGTTACCATGAATCGATGATTTGATGGATCAGTTGCAAGGTGCTGGAGTTTTTTCTAAGATTGACTTATAATCTGGGTACCACCAGATAAGGGTTAGAGACGAGGATATTTCGAAGACTGCCTTCAGAACGCGATATGGTCACTACGAGTACACGGTAATGTCTTTCGGGTTAACCAATGCCTCCACAGTATTCATGAACTACATGAACAGGATTTTTTTTTCCGTTTCTAGATAAGTTTGTAGTCGTCTTCATTGATGACATATTGATTTATTCTAAAAATAATGAAGAGCATTTGGGTCACTTGCGAACTGTGCTCCAAATCTTGAAAGAGAGAAAGTTGTACGCCAAGTTATCTAAATGCGAGTTCTGGAAGAGTGAGGTGAAGTTTCTTGGTCACGTGGTAAGTCAACAGGGATTGCTGTGGATCCTGCTAAGGGTACACTACGGCAGAGGCGGATGTTAGTGGCGAATAAACAGTGGCAACGCCCATAATCGCCGAGAAATCGAAAGATAGCGGCAGAAGTGAGTGGCGGTCTGGCAGATGCCGCCATGCACCACTGGATAGCGGCTGGCCAGTGACAACCGCCGCTCATTTGGGAGCGATTTCTTCAACTCCCCTCTTTTAGGCGTGACTTCTTGGCGCGAAGAGAAGCAACAGCAGAGGCGCGAAACACGCCCACCCCTCGTTCAGCAACGTATACTGGCATATCACCAAGAAACGCCGCTAGGTAAGTTTCAGTTAATAGTTTGAATTCCCTCTTATTCGCGTTTCCACCAATTGATTCCCCCCAAATTGTTCAGAAACCCGCGAATTGAAGTTTGGAGCGCGCCAAACACATAGGAGCAAAGCCCTAATTCATCAGTGGAAGAACCCACCCAGGTGACCCCCTTATCATAATCCAATTTGTGAGTTCCCCCTTGTCATGTTACAGCCATTAATCGACTACCCCAATTTTGCTGAAACCCCCAATTTCTTGAGCTTTTGCCCATAATTACAGAAGCCCACCAAGCTGCCATCCGTGCTTCTCATCAATCGTGGGTGAAAACAGTTCCACCATTCTTAGCCATCCGCCAAGTTGAGCTATCACCGTATCGCGGCATCTCCCCTTTCATCTGGTTTGTTCTTTAATAACTGATCTTTCCTTCTTGTTTACATTCTTGGTTCAGAAGTCTGATCGAGAGTTTGTCTATATATTATGCCAATTTGAGTTAATTGATGCTGTTTAGAGTTAGGAATTTCATTCATTCGACTTGTTCTACAATGAGCAAGCTCAGCTCGGTAATCAGTTTTATGTTTCTGTCATAACTTAAACTATTTGAACACTTCAGATTTGACTAGCTAGATAGCTAATTGATCTTAATTAACTAGCAGATTGTAATTTTATCTTGTAAAAGATAATTCTAATCAGAGTATGTGACCGAATTACTGATTCTGCGATGAATTGGTTGAGATTCTGATTTTGAGTGAATTATTGACTTGTTTGATGTTGAAGGGGATATTTGATGAATGGGAATGGCTGTGAAGTTTACTTGTAACTAGTTGAGATTGGTTTTGGTGGTTATTGAAGGATTGGGACTAAGAGATTAAACTGTTTTGAGAACCTGTGATTTTCTGAAATAATATAGTAAATTTTAAGAGTATCTAAATAATTTTGTAATGGTTAGACTAATTCTCTGTGTCATGATTTATTGATTCTGACTTGGCTGTGATTGTGGCCGGTTTCACTGTTGTAAGTGATTGATTTGATGATTGTGCGTACTGAATGTTGTAAGGGATAGAATAAATGGTGTTACTTTTGTTGCTGAGCTTGCTGGTGTGTATTGATGAGTTATTATGTGTTTGAATGATAATGAGTGTATATGGAAAATTACGCTTGGCATAGTGTAGAAAAGAAAAGGTTTGATGATGCTTAAGTACTTGATATCGTGTGAATTATTGATTCTGGGTTCTTGGGCTGTGTTGGCAATGAAGACAATTTTGAATAACTGGAAAGAGGTTAAACGTGTGATTTTGGAAGGGTTATAAGTCCAAATGTGGTTTTTGATAAGTAAGGTTGTTGAAAATGCTTAAGGCAGAATTTCTGCATACATGACAGTAGAAAGAATCAATTTCTGGGAGCATCCCAGGTCATATACTTGAATGAAACTATTTTTGCATGAAACTTTACTGTGTTTTGAGCATCTCATAAAAAATTCAGAATTTATTGATGAGTATTTTGGGAGAAATGAATTTTTGAAGATTGATGGTTTCTGCAGAAAATTCTGTTTCTTTACTGCAGAAGCACCAACTTCCAACTCACTTAACTTTCAATTCTGATAAGTATTTGGGCTGAAACCAACGACATTTTCAAACTTCCTGTGTCCACAATCTTCATCTTAAATTTCATGTCAATATCCTATTTAACCAAGTAGATATGTTGAAAAGAGTATGGATAACTCACTGGATTTTGGAAACCGAATTCTAAAAGGCCTGGCTGTGTTTCTCACTTCATAACTTTTTCATATAACATGGTATTAATCTGGAAGTTGATTCAATAAAAAGCTAAAAGAGTCTTGTTTTAGATCGTGAATTTTGAAAGGCATTGGGTGAAAACTGGATTTTTAAGGAATTTACCAAACTTACTACTTGCTGCTGTTTTCCTGCATTTTCTTAGGAAACAATAACAGAATTTTAAGAGAGATGGTACAAGTTTTTATTATGACCAAATTACCTCAACACCAAGTTTCTTGGAATACTAGTTTATTGAGTTTAATTTTGAAAGAATCCTATGATAAATGAAAGTTAGTTACGAATTGATAAGGTGAAAGTTGAATTGATATTGGAAAGGTTGAAGAGAGTTTGGTAAATTGTTTTGTTGGGACCCGTAAGGGTGGCTAAGTTCGAGTTTTAGGGGAGGTGCTGCCGGAATTTTGTAAAATCTGAGGCTTTACTTGAGAAAGTTTTAAATGAGAGGTTACGTTTTGGAAGGAGTTTAATGAATTTAAAATAAATAATTTTCTTGAGCCTTTTGATAGAGAACTAAACTGAAAAGTTGTTTTAAAGTTGTTTTAAAGTTGTTTTCTATCAAAGCTCGTTGATTGTACTTTCTGTACGTTGTGAACCTAGTTCTTTTCGATATTTGGCAGCATTCATACATGTTTAGATCTGATTGATGAACGAAATGTAAAATACAAGAGGAGTGTCTAAGTTCTAACAAACATACATGACACATGGGTCTTTATTGTTAGTATTTTGTGCAGCTAGCTAGCTTCGCTAGTTTATATATTAATTATTAGCAGAGAAAGTGCTGTACAGAAGAGTGAAACAGTTTTGATGTTTTTACAAGTATGTATATAATATTGGACTTGTGGTATACTTTGCGTGATTCATTTGGCTTAACATGTATTTAATTGACTCCAATTTCTGTTCATTGATGAAAGTGTCCCCTTTCTTTTTCTACCTTGGTTAAAACAGTTTTCCTTTTTCATTGCAAATGCACCCAAAATTTCATAATATCTCAATTATATGCTTTATTATTATTACTATAATAATTATTATCGTAGCATCTTCTTCCATGGCTCAAATCCAAATAAAGGTACCCCAATAATTCGTGTGTACCAGGTCCAGTTGCAATAAGTCTTAGTTTCATACAGTCATAACCATGCCGATTTTCTTGTTCTTTATCAAAATTCAGATTCTCACGTTTAAATGTTCTTGTTCGAACTTTGTTTTCCCCAAGTAAATAAAATATTGGGTTTTTCTTGAGTAGATCATACAGTCATATAGTTTCCGTGTTTTCTACTATTATGATTCATCTCCGATGATTATGAGATGAAAACTTGTATAGTCTATCTGTGTGTAGAGAAGAAGAATAATGAATAAAAAAGTGTTAGGCTTTTAGTGTGTTTCCTGTAGGTCCTACAGGTCATGAAGGAAAGGATATTTCACCTGCTATCATTTTTGGTTCCCATATCTTTTTTGTCTGACTCTTCTTGCTGTGCATTATTTATTTTTTTTATTTTCTTTTACAATGAACAAGTTATTTTTCTTACACGCTAGAAGACAGCACAAGATGACTAGTTATATTTATTTCACTCGCTAGCATTTTTGGTACCCATATGTAACATTCAATCCTGTTTTCTTTTTCATATTTTGAGGTCATTTGAATATCCCGTTCTCTATGCCTTATGATGGATTAATTATAGTTATTGTTTAATTTATTTTTTATTTTTAACAATTATTTTTTATTTCCTTTTTATCTTTTAAGGGAGTATTTCTTAATATTTTCATTTTTTGGACTTGGAACCAGCACTTCTTTCTATCAGTATTTTTAAAAGAAAGCACAGAATTTTACAATGAGTAAGAATCCTTCCAATTACCTTTCCTGTGCTACATGTTATTCGGGATGCTAATAACTTTGTATCTTTTCCCGTTTTGAGATATTCTGTCTTATAATTGTGATTAACTGTGGTTATTTCTCTTTACACATATCCGAATTTTATTTCAATAGATTTCTTAGTGTTATGCATCTACTTACTGTATATTTATTTGTTCGTGCTATTTCATTTAATAAGACATCGATAAGAGTTGGATTACAAAGCCACGAGGTAGTGCAGAATATAGGGATGGTCTGAATAGATTTCTTGATTTTGCCTTTGCCAATGCATCATCGGATGGGATGATACATTGTCCATGTCCTTTGTGTGGGTTCCGGTTTTTCCAAACTAGAGAGAATGCTTACGATCATCTTCTGATGAAACCCTTTCCCCCTAACTATACCTTTTGGTTACATCACGGTGACAGGACCGTAGACGAGAGCTCCAGAGATACAGAAACTTTAGAACCCACTGGAAACTCAGGAAATCAAATGCTTGACATGGTCCACGAGGCCTTCAACATTCCGGGACTGCAGGGTGATAATGAAAACATGATGGATGAAGTGGTCGGAGATGGTGCGGAAGGGTTGCCGACTTATCTGACGAGCTAGCCGCGAGGCTCGTGCCTTTCAAGAATTGCTTGAGGATGGCGAGCAGATTATATCCAGGATGCTCAAGATTCTCGAAGCTGTCTTTCTTGGTGAGACTTTACCATATCAAGTGCATGTGCGGAGTTGCAACAAGGCTTTCGGATTGATTCTGGAGCTATTGGGGGATGCCTTTGAGCATGCAAGGATTCCGAACCTTGCACGATGCTAAGACGATCATAAGGAAGCTCGGTATTGAGTACAAGAATAGATGTATGTCCAAATGACTGCATGCTATATACGGGTTCCGACGACCTCTCCAGATGCAAAAGGTGTGGAGCATCCAGGTGGAAGCAAAACCAGGAAGAATTCCATTGTAAAGATCAACGCCGTTGTCAAGAAGAATGGGAAACCTCAGGCGGCAAAAGTTCTTCGTTATTTTCCTCTGATTCCACGGTTGCAGAGATTATTCATGTCTAGCAACAGCCATGGACATGTTGTGGCACAAGAGAGGAACCAACTCTGACGGTTACATGAGGCATCCCAGGGATGGCGAGGGTTGGAAGTCATTTGACAGGAGATACACTGACTTCTCTGGCGATCCGCGCAATGTTCGCCTAGCCTTGGCCAGTGATGGCTTTAACCCTTATGGAAACCTCAGTTCAAAGTACTCAATATGGCCAGTGATTCTTATTCCGTACAACCTACCCCCATGGATTTGCATGAAACAAACCAACTTCATTCTCTCTATGATAATTCCCGGTCCTAAAATGCCTGGTAATGACATAGATGTCTACCTACAGCCCCTGATCGACGAGCTCAAGCTGCTGTGGGCTGGTGTCGATACGTATGACGCCAGTGAGAAGAAAACATTCAAGATGCGAGCTGCACTGATGTGGACTATCAGTGATTTCCCTGGCTTGGGCAATTTATCTGGCTGGAATACTTACGGCGGGAGAGCTTGCCCCACGTGCAATTTGGATGCCGAGACTAGGCGACTCACCTTCAGTCAGAAATGGTGTTATATGGGTCATCGTCGCTTTTTGAATCGCGATCACAGATATAGACAGGATCGGAGTAGATTTGATGGCAAGGTAGAGGATAGATCCCCACCTACCAAATTGACTGGTAGGGATGTCCTGAGACAATTGGAGGGTGTTCCCGTCTCACAAGGCAAGGTGCAAGCGATGGGCGGTAAAAGAAGGCGCGGACAGCAGACCGTGGTCCAAGACGAGTCTCCTTGGAAAAAGAGGAGTGTATTCTTTGATCTGCCGTACTGGGAGAATAACGAATTACGTCACAATCTTGACGTGATGCACATAGAGAAGAATGTATGCGACAACATTGTTTTCACCATGTTGAACGAAAGTGGTAAGTCCAAAGACCACCTAAAAGCTCGAAAAGATCTCCAATTGATGGGCATCCGGCAGGATATGTGGCCAATTGAAGGTGGAAAGTACCTGCTGCAGTCTTTACCATGCGGAATCCAGAGAAGGATGTCTTTCTTAGGACAATCAAGAATGTGGTCTTTCCAGACGGGTACTCTAGCAACATCTCTCGCTGTGTTGATTTAAAACAGCGCAAGTTATTCGGCTTGAAGAGTCATGACTGCCATATCCTAATGGAACATCTACTTCCAATTGCGTCAAAACACGTGTTGCCCACCCCCAGTGTCTGCCGTCGTGGCTGAGTTATCAGCCTTTTCCGACTTATATGCAGTAATTCATTGATCCTCAACAACTTCCTCTCCTTCAGGATCGTGTGGTCCATACTTGTGCCATGGAGATATATTTCCACCTTCCTTCTTCACGTTATGGTTCATCTAACGGTTGCATTTGGTCGAGGAGGTCCGTATTGGTGGCCCAGTGCATTACCGATGGATGTACCCAATTGAGAGGTAAAGATCTACTTAAGTTTTCTCGACCTCTATAACTAGGATGTTGTCACCTATTAATTTATGTTATTTACTCGAAGGTACCTAGGTCGTCTCAAGCAGTACGTGCGTAACAGGGCACAACCAGAAGGATCGATTGCAGAGGGCTACTTATCCGAGGAGATTCTCACGTTCTGTCAGATACTAGATAATGTCGAGACTAGGATTAGAAATTCTTGGAGTAAGTACAACAGCCTAAGTTCTAAAATTATACAGTTAGCCAATTTGGGTATTGATAGAAATGAACTTGAACAAATTTTGTCTATGCACAGTGAGTACAGAGCCTCACAAAGAGAAAACTGCGAGGTAAAACAAGGTCGCAGTCTCACATAGATACTGTTGTGCACAGAGAATTTTCGAACTGGTTCAGGCATAAGGTATCTATAATATCTCAGGATCCTACAACCCTTGATGCCTTCTTGTCTCTAATGGTTCAATGTCAGGTCCAATTTGGAAGCACGGATCATTCGAACGAGTTACAGTGGCTCGCCTGCGGTTCCCGTGCTCAGGCCAGTCGCTATCAGGCTTACAACGTCAATGGATTTAAATTCAGGACCATGTCGAGGGAGGAAGGGATGAAAACACAGAATAGTGGGGTCTATGTCACTTCGGATACTAGAAGTTATGCAAGTAAACGGGATGCCAATGTTGCTGTTGGCGGTGTCTCGTATTACGGGAGATTAGTAGACATCATCGAGCTAAATTATAGCGGTCAATTCACTGTAGTATTGTTCAAGTGCCTTTGGGCGGACACTACGTTGGGCAGAGGCATCCGGCAAGACGTTTTGGGCCACACCTGTGTCAATTTTGCCAATCCTATCCACACCGGTGATCGAGAAGATGATGAGCCGTATATCTTGGCATCTGAGGCGCGTCTTGTGTTCTACGTATAGGATGAGGTGGAGAACGGATGGAGTGTAGTGGTTCATGTGAAGCCAAGAGATTTGTTTGACATGGGCGAAGATTATGAACATTGTGAGGTCGACCTTCATCCACAATCCTGTATGAGTAGCCTCCCTGAATTTGATGTCGAAGGCCTGCGGTTGACGAGAGACGGCGATTTAGAAGAGTCCACCATCGAAAGGGTTGAAGATTGTGAAGAGGCCGCCGAATCCTAAAATGCTATTCTCCATCATGCATGTAGTTCATATTTCAATAGATTGTATTTTAGTCATATTCTCCGACAATAGGTTGATTTGATTGAGTTATTTTAGATTTTTCAAAAACGCATCGTCTCATATAAAGCTCTTTTATTTATCTGGGTTTTGACAACGCTGTTTTCTATCCTTTAAGACTTCCTATAGTCACATTTTTATATTGTCTTTGTACATTCTTTCTATTTTTGGTGGATTATCAGGGAAATTGGAGACCAGAGACTTCTTTCTCATTACTAGAAGCCATTGGTTCGCAGAGAAGATGATAGAAGCGTCTCCGTTCTCTTCGTTGGACCACGCAACGTCCTTTGCAAGGCAATTGTGGTTCAAAGAGTCCCGCATACAATCATGGTTGGATGCGTTCTCTGGACAAAGTCACCTTTTTCGAGCCATTAGTTATGCACCTGGTTCAATGATAAAGGTTTGTTTGCCGCTGCACAGTTTAATTTTTTAAACCATTTTCTTATTTTTCAAAAGAAACCATATTCATGTGGCTATTCTGAAATTTTAGGAAATGCTTCATTGGGACCGAAAGTACCGGGCTAAATTTGGGTTTGAGTTTATAACAAGTACGGAAAAGTGGTGCTCACAGGAAATACTTGACGAGGTGAAGGTAAATATTCATGATGTGCACTGGCTCAATTTGGGTTTCATATTCTACTTATTGCTCAATATTTTACTTTTGGAAAATGAAATTTACTTTTTTTTCATAGCTGCAGTACTTATACATTAATTATGCTTGTTTGTGCAGTCACGCTATGAGAACTCTCTTGTTGTTGAACTGGATTATGCAGCACAGAAGGAATTTAAACTCATAGCAGTGGGCCTTGAGCGACTATGGGATAGTAAGAAAGACTCGGATTTTGTACTGTTTATATGTTCTGTTTATGTCTAATCCACTATAAGCTTCACAAAGGAATTTAAACTCATAGCAGTGGGCCTTGACTATGGGATAGTAAGAAAGACTCGGATTTTGTACTGTTTATATGTTCTGTTTATGTCTAATCCACTATAAGCTTCACAATCTTATATAGAATTATTTAATTAACCCATACATGAATGCAGACTTATATATATCATCACTCTACCTTATCTCATGTACATATAAGATTGTATCTTTTTATATTAATTCTAAAGACTCGGCCTAGTTGAATTGCATAGACTCTCCATCCAATTTGGAGCGTATTTGAAGTAGGGGTCACCCTTGGCTTCACTAATTATAATCCCAATGTTGTCTGATTAAAGAAGTTATTGACTCTAAATGTTCGTTGGAAGGAGAGAATGTTGTCTCCCGAGATCTCTGGGCGAAGATTCGCTGGACGTAAGGGTTCGATGCTGTCCTACGACCTCAATAGAACACCCGAAGAGAATGAATATCCCTATAGTGGAATGTCTCCCGAGGAGAAGAAGGCGTGGCACTTAGCTACGTGGGCAACAAGATACTTGAATCCTTGAAGGAAAAGCTTTGGTTTAGGTGAAGGACTTAGAGTCAGGTTGCATATGATAGCGGAGACAATACTATGCTATATTCATTAAGAAGAAAATAATTTTATAACTATTTTATCATGGCACTTTTATCCAGTTCTCTAATGCTAATAAGTATGTTAGTAATACTTATCAGATATATACTTATTAAACTTGCTAACGACAATTGAGGCTTTCTTTGTGCAAATATTATATGGACAATATAAATCTAACATACACTTGTCAGGTTTCGTATAAATATATTAAAATACCCAGACTTTGTCCATTGTTATCATTTTAGCCAATTTTTTTATGTTTAATAATTCTAGTGTTGATTTTGGGTTATTTTATATATAAGTTGTTACTGCTTCTAGATATATTTCTATTTTAACAATAAAACCCAGGAGTTAGCCTAAATAACAATTTATAATTTCGAAAGAAAAACTCCACAGGAACATTTCAACCACAATTATTTGAATCAAAATATTCTTCTAGACAGATCCACAAAGTTTTGATCTCAGCAAACACAGCCATAACCAGTGGACCAAGTTTGAGTTCTTCTTTGGTGGTGTTGCCTGTTTCAATGAATTTTGAATTCTTAAAGAAATGGACAAAGGAAATGTTGTTGCTTACCCATAGAAATGCTTGTTTTGTACTCAAAATTGGTGAAGCTAAAATATTCATGATACATACAAAAACAACAACAAAACATGCATAGAGAGAGCAGGGGAACACGAGGAGAAAGATAGATAGATAGATAGATAGATAGATCGATAGGTATGGAGCTTTGGTTTGCCTTAGCAGCACGGGCACCTCAAAGTGACTCGTATTTGGGGAATTGGACAATCCTTGTATTTATATTTTGGTCAACATTATAATATTAATTTTTAGATAATTTATTTATCTAATTATGTATGAAACATGGTAATTATCGTTATGCAGTAATACAAGTATGAACTTTGTCTATTAGATAGGGATGCTATATTAATTGGTCCAATAAGAAGACATTTTTTATATATTCGATATGAGAATAATATCCCCTATTTAATAGTAATAGAGGTCAGTCGGTCACTATGATTTACTTTTATGTGGAAATTATATCTTGGAAAATATGTGACAACTAATTTTTGTTTCAGATATAGAAAACCCCTATATTATCATTCCTATGTTTATATACACTTTAACACTCCCCGATACTTGTACTTAAGGCGGTGTGCAGGTGGGAATTAATAATGACATGCCTTTGTTACACATGGCTGTTTTTATTATTATCCTACTGTTGTTATTATTATTATTATTATTATTATTATTATTATTATTATTATTATTATAAAAGACCAAAAGAGTGGGAACCCAAAATTTCACACTAACAGATTGCTAAACCCAAATTTGAGATGATATAAGGAACGGCGCCCAAATCCTTATTCTCCCTTGCGAGACTCCATTTGAACCTCCAGCGGTGTCTCACACAGTCCCACGCCCCCTCCTGACGAAGGCCTGAAACCTATTGCTTCTCTCGTCGATCGCAATCATTCCACTTCAAAGGACTGCACTCCCGTCTTCTCGTCTGCGGTAAGGGTTCCTCCTCCCATTATTTCTTGTGTTCTTATTTTAACTGAAGCAAGAGTTTACTTGGACATGGCAACATGCATGGCTGATATAATTTGCTCATAAATGACCCGGGGGTATAGTTCATGAACCTGCATTGTCACAGGAGCATGTTGCTAAAAATGCCTCTGTTATTGGAAACCTCGTAATTCTGCAGATTTCATAGAAATAAAAATAACAGGGATTATAAAAACAAGTATTGAGTCTCATGAGCTGCTTGAGATTATGAAATCCGATATACAACTATGGACCATGACTACTTTATTCCTTTTTGTGTTCTTGTTGGTGTCAGGATTTTAAGATGGCCCGGAAAGGTCGATTCACAAAAATCAAAGTTTGGACCAGGGTTTCAGCAACCTCAAGGGGGAGCGAATGCCACTTCAGACTCCCACCATGATGGCTCTGAAATTCACCCGAACAGTGGGGATAGTGTCCCTGCAAGCGGTGATAGTGTCCCCGCTACTTCACGCCCTTTTCGTCCCCCGCGAAGTGAACCAAGGCCTGCTCCACAGATGAGCACACACAGTGTCCGGAACTCGCTGCCAGACCATCTAAGCTTGGACGCTAATGCAGATGAGGAAACTCTTCTTGATGAAGAAGTTGACAACCTTCATGATGCTTCTGGAACTCAGATTCGCAGAGGACGCAAGACTACCGAATTTTGGGCGGTTAGGACCATCGGTATGGTATTTATTTATTTTTTCTTTCACCAACATAACTTAGGCTCCATCCATTATTAACTTACAATATACTCTAATTCGATTATTCCAAAATATATTATGTGGGCTATCAAAATATTTTAAAAGAATTCTTAATTATTACCCTAATTTAATTATTGCCTCCCACATTTAAAATTAATTTTAAGTTTGTCATTGTACTTAGTTTTTTACAATAAAAGTCAAGCAGTTTTTGTTAAATTTTTTTCAAGTGCTGCAATTCTGTACCAATTTAAACATGTTTTATGCTGGTCTGATCCATCATGCTTTCTTTGTTAGGCACACAATAAGGTATAATGTTAAAATTATTATGTTATATAAAAAATTTCTGACATGCTGTTTACAACGTAAATGATATGTTTGGCTTATAGATTCTGACGGCACAATCAAGCCGGCAAAACTAAGTGTGAGGGAGGCTATGAAACGGCCTAACGGTAGGAAGATCGTGCTTAGGTTCAACAATGCAAAGCAAGCTATTGGGGACGAAGCTGGAGTGTTGAGTGGCGTGCTTGGTTTACTGGGATCTAATTTTGGAAAATTTCCCATCTGTAGAACAAGTTGGCGTGAGATTACCACGAAAGACAAGGTCTATAACGAATGTGTCAAGGTAAAAGTTTATACCCCGGGTAAATTAAATTTGCTTATTTTTACAATTATTGATTATTATTATTATCTGTGTAGCAAATATTCCACTTTGATGAAGACAGCGAAGGACTTATAAAGAAAAATATTTTGAAAAGTTTGGGAAAGTCTTGGAAGGAAACAAGGCTGAGGTTGTATGACCGTTTTTATGAGCCAACATTCACGACTGAACAAAATCTTGAGAATCGGCCGCCGGGAATTGATCGAGAGCATTGGAGATGGTACCTTGACTATCGCGCCAAACCTGAGACGAAGGTAATATACTGTATCGTTGTTACACAAGAATACCAAGTATGTTGCATTGAGTCCTTTTCTATCAGATTCTAATCGCCTTTTGTCTTGGATGGACCAATAGGAGAAGTGCAAGAAAAACGCGGTCAATCGATCAAAACAACAATATACTCACACTGGCGGCTCGAAAAGCTTCGCACAGCGGATGGAAGAAGAGGTACTCTACTTGTTTTATTTAGTTATTGGACTATCTCTATTATTTAATTTTCATTGATTTTGTGAAAAATTTCAACTCGAAAACTTTGTTATTACAGTCGGAAGAACAAGAAAAGATAGTCGGTAGAGGGGAGTTGTGGATCAAGGTGCACAAGAAAAGGATGGCTCATATATTAATGATGAAGCGAGAGCAATTGGTGTAAGTACTACTCGTTAATTACAGCCTATATTTTTAATAATTTTTTTAATTTATAACGACTAAGATATTTGAGAACTAATTTTAAAAAATTAGTGATCTTTCAAAAACAAATTTCACTATTAACTCAATCTTTTATTCAATGTCTGGCGGTATCCGATTATTTACATTACATATATCTAAAGTATTAAGGATATGAATAAGTGCAGACAATAGTTAGTTGGGCACACGTGCTTATTATTACCATGCATAACATCCATGTCAGGTTGAAATTAAATATCTTCGAAGCAACAATATTTTGTGTGATTTATTAACTGGTGTACTTATAATATATTTATAATTAAGGTGATCTCTTTAAATTTCAATATTGAGAGCCGATGTATTTGACTGGGTGTGCGAGGAGTTTTGGTGGATGTCACGGGAGTCTACCACCATATATGAGTCTGGTCTTTAGTTAATTAGTAGTCTTGCTTGAACAAATAAAATAATAATTTAACTAACTATATTAACTTAATCTACTAGAATTCTTATTACTATAGCCACTTTCTATTTTTCTACGTAGAACCTACGGAAACCACTGCTGCTTCTCTGATCCACTATCATTAGCTTTACTTTGCATTTCATTTACTATCAGAAATCACTTTTAATCTTTCGATTGTTTATTATTTTTGTTTTCATTAGCCTTTGGATTTTTTATTGATTGGGGATTATGTGTAATCCTAAATTTTTTTGCTGTTATATTTGTGTGTTTTTTATCATGATGTAAGTGATAAGTTAGTTGAGGAGATTGTTAATTTGTGTATGTAGGAAAGAATTGAGGAGATCGAGCAACAGGATGAGTCTTCTAGAATGTTGTCTCAGAATGATTCCATTGCTCAAGTTTTCGGAAAAGAGAAACCGGGTAGAGTACGTGGTATGGGATCTGGACCGACTCCTAGCCAACTCTTCGGTCCGAATTCACATGCATATGGCAACGGAGTCCAACAAGAGGAGACCCAGAGGAAGCTGCTTGAACTGCAGGCAGAGCTGGAAGGCGAGAAGTTGAAGAGAAAGGCGATGGAGGATGAGGCAGCATCAGATAAGAAAAAATTGAAGGCGATGGAGAGTGCTCTGATTTATCTATTTCAACGGCAGGGTGAGGAGCTTCCCCCAGAAATCGCTGCAGGGATGAGTTTCGTGGAATGATAGAGTGAAAATAGAATATTAGGTTTGAAGTTATTTTGCATTGAAGCAAACATTTTATTGGATTAGACTGAGCAACTCTACAGAATAGATTTATTTACTTCGTATTTTGATGAATATATAACTTTGTTTTGCTTATATAGTCAATTTTGTTTTTGCTACAAGTTTAGCTTCTATTTTTGTTGAAAATACTCACTCTTAAAATAATAATAAATATAAAAAAATTAAAAAAATAATCCAATAATATTTTAAATAAATTGGGCGGGTTTTTTTGAATGACCGAAATTTCTTTTTTTTTCCCTTAAATTGGCGGCGGTTTTAAACCGCCTTTGTTTGGATTTAGAGATCGTAAAAACTTTCGGATTTGGCGGCGGTTTGCAACCGCCGGCAACATTGAGTGAAACTAGTGTCCTATTTAGCGGCGGTTTTAGACCGCCCTTAAACTAGTTTCAAGTTGGGCATATTGTGATAACTTGCGGCGGTTCAAAAACCGCCGCTAAATATGAAGTAAACCGTGTCAGAATCATTTGGCGGCGGTTTTATATTGTGTGCCACAAAACTTTGATTTTGTGGCGGTTATACCGGCGGTTTGTGAAAATCGCCGCCAAATGCAATCCCGGCGCCCATATCCATGGCGATCACGTTAACCGCCGGAATTTGTTTTTGCGGCGGTTTAAAATCGCCGCTAATGAAGAAAAAAACCGCCGCCAATTCCCGCCTCTCTTGTAGTGGTAAGGCGGTAATGGACTAGGGATGACCAATTTCTGTGACAGAGATTAAGAGTTTTCTCACTTTAGCGGGTTATTATCGAAGGTTTATCAAAGGATTTTCACAACTCACTTTACCTTTAACGAAGCTGACTAGGAAGGATGCACCATTTGTCTGGACTCCTGAGTGCAAAGAGAGTTTCCAAGTATTGAAGCAGAAGTTGACTACTACATCTATATTGGTGTTACCTGAGCCAAATGAACCATTTGAGGTATATTGTGATGCATCACTGAAGGATCTGGGGTGCGTGTTGATGCAGCACCGTAATGTCGTGGTATATGCCTCACGGTAGTTAAGGCCGCATGAGATAAACTATCCGACTCACGACTTAGAGCTTGATGCCATTGTGTTTGCTCTAAATGTTTGGAGGCATTACCTCTATGGCGTCAAGTTTCAAGTTTTCTTAGATCACAAAAGTCCGAAGTACCTTTTTGAGAAAAAAAAAACTGAATATGCATCAGAGGAGTTAGATGGAGCTTCTAAAGGATTATGAGTTCGAGTTGAATTATCAACTTGGGAAAGCAAATGATGTGGCGAACGCTTTTAGTCGAAAGTCTCTATGTGCTGCTTGGATGATGTTACGAGAGGAAGAATTGCTAAAAGCGTTTGATAGTCTGAAATTGGGGGTTAGAGAAGAATCTGGTACATACTTTACGTTTAAGTCAATTGCAAATTTCAAGTGACTTTAAGTCTGAACTCTTGAAGGCTGATGAGCGGATAATTTATACGCTTTTTGGCATTGTTTTTAGTATGTTTTTGATATGATATAGTTAGTTTTTAGTATATTTTTATTAGTTTTTAGTTAAAATTCACTTTTCTGGACTTTACTATGAGTTTGTGTGTTTTTCTGTGATTTCAGGTATTTTCTAGCTGAAATTGAGGGACCTGAGCAAAAATCTGATTCAGAGACTGAAAAGGACTGCAGATGCTGTTGGATTCTGACCTCCCTGCACTCAAAGTGGATTTTCTGGAGCTACAGAAGCCCAATTGGCGCGCTCTCAACGGCGTTGGAAAGTAGACATCCTGGGCTTTCCAGCAATATATGATAGTCCATACTTTGCCCAAGATTTGATGGCCCAAACCGGCGTTCAAAGTCACCTACAGAAATTCCAGCGTTAAACGCCGGAACTGGCACCTAATTGGGAGTTAAACGCCCAAACTGGCATAAAAGCTAGCGTTTAACTCCAAGAAGAGTCTCTACACGAAAATACTTCATTGCTCAGCCCAAGCACACACCAAGTGGGCCCGGAAGTGGATTTTTATGTCATTTACTCATCTTTGTACACCTTAGGCTACTAGTTTTCTATAAGTAGGACCTTTTACTATTGTATTTTCATCTTGGTTCTTCTGGTTCCCTCTCTGGGGCCGAAACCAATGATCACTTTTGTTCTTATGTATTTTCAACGGTGGAGTTTCTACACACCATAGATTAAGGTGTGGAGCTCTGCTATACCTCGAGTATTAATGCAATTACTATTGTTCTTCTATTCAATTCCGCTTGTTCTTGTTCTAAGATATCACTTGTTCTTCAACTTGATGAATGTGATGATCCGTGACACTCATCATCATTCTCACCTATGAACAAGGTGACTGACAACCACTCTTGTTCTACAAGCATTCGAGGCTCTAGTGAATATCTCTTGGATTCTTTAACCGGAATCTTCGTGGTATAGGCAGGACTTGATGGCGGCATTCAAGAGAATCCGGAAGGTCTAAACCTTGTCTGTGGTATTCTGAGTAGGATTCAATGATTGAATGACTGTGACGTGCTTCAAACCTGTAACCTGCTGGGCGTTAGTGACAGACGCAAAAGAGGGATTCTATTCCAGTAGGGAGGGAACCAAACCGGTGATTGGCCGTACTGTGACAGAGTACGTGAGCATTAGCTTTCACTGCGAGGATGGGAGGTAGCTGCTGACAACAGTGAAACCCTACACGAGCTTGCCATGGAAAGGAGTAAGAAGGATTGGATGAAGGCAGTAGGAAAGCAGAGAGACGGAAGGGAAGGCATCTTCATACACTTGTCTGAAGCTCTCACACCAATGATATGCATAAGTATCTCTATCTTTATCTTTATGCTTTATTCGTTTATCACTATACCCATTTGAGTCTGCCTGACTGAGATTTACAAGGTGACCATAGCTTGCTTCATACCACCAATCTCCGTGGGATCGACCCTTACTCGCGTAAGGTATTACTTGGACGACCCAGTGCACTTGCTGGTTAGTTGTGCGAAGTTGTGTTTATGCCATGGTATTGAGCACCTAGTCTTTGGAGCCATTACTAGGGATTGTTTATGTTTTGAAAAGTATTGATCACAATTTCGTGCACCAAGTTTTTGGCGCCGTTGCCGGGGATTGTTCTTGTGTATGGACAACTGACGGTTCATCTTGTTGCTTAGATTAGGTATTTTTCTTTAGAGTTCTTAAGAATGAATTCTAGTGTTTCAAGGTGATGTTCTTATCATCATCAAAGCTGATTGATCCTCATCAATTTAACTCTTGAATGCAATGTCCTGCTGAAGCTTGGCTAGCCATGTCTAATTCCTTTAGACTAAAGCTTTAGACTAACATTGCATGATTCCTGGAATTCTCATTAAGAATTTTGATACCTTTATTTTCTCTTTCCACTTAATTTTCGAAAAAGCACAAAAAAATTTACAAAATCATAAAATCCAAAAATATGTCTTGTTTGATTCTAGAGTCTCATCTTAAGTTTAGTATCAATTGCATGTTTTTTGTTCTTATTGCATTCATGCATGTGTCTTCATTGATCTTCAAGTTGTTCTTGATGATTTCATTGCTCTGATCTTTGAATTCTATTGACTTGAGTGTTTTGTTGTTTCTCATATGCATTCTCATCTTGTTAGTGTCAGTAGTATACAAACTGCTAAGTTTGGTGTCTTGCATGCATTGCTATTTGATTTTTGTTGCATTTTGATTAGTCCTTATTATTAAAAATCCAAAAATATTTTTAATTTGTGTCTTTTCAAGTCAATAATACAGAGAATTGAAGATTCAGAACATACTGCAGAGGAATCACACAGAAAAAGCTGAGCATTCAAAAATGCCCAGTGAAGAAGACAGACTGGCGTTTAAACGCCAGCCAGGGTGCCTGGCTGGGCGTTTAACGCCCAAAAGGGTATAGTTTTGGGCGTTAAACGCCAGAATGTGCACCATTCTGGGCGTTTAACGCCAGGATGGCAAAGGGGGAAGATTTTGTTTTCAAAATCAATTTTTTTCAAGTTTTCAAAATTTTTCAAAATCAAATCTTTTTCAAATCATATCTTTTCAATCAAATGTTTTCAAAATCAATTTCTTTCCTTTTTCAAAGATACTTACTAACAATTAATGATTTGATTGAACATTTTTTTGCCTTTTCTGTTGAGGAAGGTTTTATGTTTAAATCATATCTTTTCTTGTTAGGCAAGTCATTAATTTTTAAAATCATATCTTTTCAAATTGTTTTCAAATCATATTTTTTTAAAATTGTTTTCAAATCATATCTTTTTAATCACATCTTTTTCAAAATAAGTTTTCAATCAAATCTTTTTAATTTCTAATTTCAAAATCTTTTTCAAAAATCACTTGATTTCTTTTTCACTCTTATTTTCGAAAATCAATTAAGTGTTTTTCAAAATGTTTTCAAAATCTTTTACTTAAATTTTCGAAAATTACTTCCCTTCTTCTCACATCCTTCTATTTATGGACTAACACTATCCCTTAATGCAAAATTCGAACTCCATCTTCTTTGATAAGTTCGAATTTTCTACCTCTGTCTTCCATTTTTCTTCCTCTGACACCTCAAGGAATCTCTATACTGTGACATAGAGGATTCCATATTTTCTTGTTCTCTTCTCTTTCTTATGAGCAGGAGCAAGGACAAAAGCATTCTTGTTGAAGCTGATCCTGAACCTGAAAGGACCTTGAAGAGAAAGCTAAGAGAAGCCAAAGCACAACTCTCTTTAGAGGACCTGACCGAATTCTCCAAAGAAGAAGAACACATGGCAGCCGAAAACAACAATGCCAACAATGCAAGGAAGGTGCTGGGTGACTTTACTGCACCTACTCCCGACTTCTATGGGAGAAGCATCTCTATCCCTGCCATTGGAGCAAACAACTTTGAGCTTAAGCCTCAATTAGTTTCTCTAATGCAACAGAATTGCAAGTTCCATGGACTTCCATTGGAAGATCCTCATCAGTTTTTAGCTGAATTCTTGCAAATCTGTGACACTGTCAAGACTAATGGGGTTAACCCTGAGGTCTATAGACTTATGCTATTCCCTTTTGCTGTAAGAGACAGAGCTAGGACATGGTTGGATTCACAACCTAAAGAAAGCCTGGACTCTTGGGAAAAGCTAGTCAATGCCTTCTTGGCAAAGTTCTTTCCACCTCAAAAATTGAGTAAGCTTAGAGTGGAAGTCCAAACCTTCAGACAGAAGGATGGTGAATCCCTCTATGAAGCTTGGGAAAGATACAAACAATTAATCAGAAAATGTCCTTCAGACATGCTTTCTGAATGGAGCATCATAGGTATTTTCTATGATGGTCTCTCTGAACTATCCAAGATGTCTTTGGATAGCTCTGCTGGAGGATCTCTTCATCTGAAGAAGACGCCTACAGAAGCTCAAGAGCTAATTGAAATGGTTGCAAATAATCAATTCATGTACACTTCTGAAAGGAATCCTGTGAATAATGGGACAAGTCAGAAGAAGGGAGTTCTTGAGATTGACACTCTGAATGCCATATTGGCTCAGAATAAAATATTGACTCAACAAGTCAATTTAATTTCTCAAAGTCTGTCTGGAATGCAAAATGCACCAAGCAGTACTAAGGATGCTTCATCTGAAGAAGAAGCTTATGATCCTGAGAACCCTTCAATGGAAGAGGTGAATTACCTAGGAGAACCCTATGGAAACACCTATAGTTCTTCATGGAGAAATCACCCAAATCTCTCATGGAAGAATCAAGAGAGACCACAACAAGGTTTCAATAATAATGGTGGAAGAAACAGGTTTAACAATGGCAAAACCTTTTCCATCATCTTCTCAGCAACAGACAGAGAATCCTAAGCAGAACCCTTCTGACTTAGCAACCATGGTCTCTGATCTAATTAAAACCACTCAAAGTTTCATGAATGAAACAAGATCCTCCATTAGAAATTTGGAGGCACAAGTGGGACAGCTGAGCAAGAAAGTTACTGAACTCCCTCCAAGTACTCTCCCAAGCAATACAGAAGAAAATCCAAAAGGAGAGTGCAAGGCCATCAATATGGCCGAATTTGGAGAGGATGAAGAGGAAGTGGACGCCACTGAGGAAGGCCTCAATGGGCGTGCACTAGTGGTGCACGAAATTGTGATCACTACAACTTCGCACAACTAACCAGCAAGTGCACTGGGTCGTCCAAGTAATACCTTACGCGAGTAAGGGTCGATCCCACGGAGATTGGTGGTATGAAGCAAGCTATGGTCATCTTGTAAATCTTAGTCAGGCAGACTCAAATGCATAATGGTGATGAACGAAAATAACATAAAAGATAAAGATAGAGATACTTATGTATATCATTGGTGTAAGAGCTTCAGACAAGCGTATGAAGATGCCTTCCCTTCCGTCTCTCTGCTTTCCTACAGTCCTCATCCAATCCTTCTTACTCCTTTCCATGGCAAGCTCGTGTAGGGTCTCACTGTTGTCAGCAGCTACCTCCCATCCGCGCAGTGAAAGCTAATGCAGAGCACTCTGTCACAGTGCCGCCAATCACCGGTTTGGTTCCCTCCTCTACCGGAATAGAATCACTCTTTTGCGTCTGTCACTAACGCCCAGTAGATTACAGGTTTGAAGCACGTCACAGTCATTCAATCATTGAATCCTACTCAGAATACCACAGACAAGGTTTAGACCTTCCGGATTCTCTTGAATGCCGCCATCAGGTCCTGCCTATACCACAAAGATTCCTAAGAATCCAAGAGATATTCACTAAGCCTCAGATGCTTGTAGAACAAGAATGGTTGTCAGTCACCTTGTTCATGAGTGAGAATGGTGATGGGCGTCAATCATCACCTTCATCATGTTGAAGAACAAGTGATATCTTGGTAAAAGAACAAGCGGAATTGAATAGAAGAACAATAGTAATTGCATTAATACTCGAGGTACAGCAGAGCTCCACACCTTAATCTATGGTGTGTAGAAACTCCACCGTTGAAAATACATAAGAACAAGGTCTAGGCATGGCCGAATGGCCAGCCTCCCAAAGAGGGTTCAATCATCAAAACATGATCAAAAGATTGATACCAAGATGAAAATACAATAGTAAAAGGTTCTATATATAGAAAACTAGTAGCCTAAGGTGTACAAAGGTGAGTAAATGACATAAAAATCCACTTCCGGGCCCACTTGGTGTGTGCTTGGGCTGAGCAATGAAGTAATTTTCGTGTAGAGACTCTTCCTGGCGTTTAACTCCAGCTTTTATGCCAGTTTGGGCGTTTAACTCCCATTTAGGTGCCAGTTTGGGCGTTTAACGCTGGGAATTTTGAGGCCGGATTGCTTCGCGGGTTTGGGCCATCAAATCTTGGACAAAGTATGGACTATTATATATTGCTGGAAAGCCCTGGATGTCTACTTTCCAACGCCGTTGAGAGCGCGCCAATTGGGCTTCTGTAGCTCCAGAAAATCCACTTCGAGTGCAGGGAGGTCAGAATCCAACAGCATCTGCAGTCCTTTTTAGTCTCTGGATCAGATTTTTGCTCAGAACCTTCAATTTCAGCCAGAAAATACCTGAAATCACAGAAAAACACACAAACTCATAGTAAAGTCCAGAAAAGTGAATTTTAACTAAAAACTAATAAAAATATAATAAAAACTAAACTAAAACTACTAAAAACATACTAAAACAATGCCAAAAAGCATACAAATTATCCGCTCATCACAACACCAAACTTAAATTGTTGCTTGTCCCCAAGCAACTGAAAATCAAATAAGATAAAAAAAGAGAATATACTATAAACTCCAAATTATCAATGAAACTAAGCTCCAAATTAGATGAGCGGGACTAGTAGCTTTTTGCCTCCGAACAGTTTTGGCATCTTACTTTATCCTTTGAAATTCAGAATGATTGGCTTCTTTAGGAACTCCGAATCCAGATAGTGTTATTGATTCTCCTAGTTAAGTATGATGATTCTTGAACACAGCTACTTATTGAGTCTTGGCCGTGGCCCAAAGCACTCTGTCTTCCAGTATTACCACCGGATACATACATGCCACAGACACATAATTGGGTGAACCTTTTCAGATTGTGACTCAGCTTTGCTAAAGTCCCCAATTAGAGGTGTCCAAGGTTCTTAAGCACACTCTTATTGCCTTGGATCACAACTTTATTTCTTTCTTTTTCTTTTCTTTTTCTTTCTCCCTTTTTTTTTTTCGTTTTTCTTTTCTCTCTTTTTTTTTTTTTTTTTTTTGTATTCACTGCTTTTCTTGCTTCAAGAATCATTTTTATGATTTTTCAGATCCTCAGTAACATGTCTCCTTTTTCATCATTCTTTCAAGAGCCAACAATTTTAACATTCATGAACCACAAATTCAAAAGACATATGCACTGTTTAAGCATACATTCGGAAAAACAACAAGTATTGTCACCACATCAAACTAATTAAGCTAGTTTTAAAGATGAATTGAAATCCTGTACTTCTTGTTCTTTTGTGATAAAACAGTTTTCATTTGAAGCTTTAAGGCATAGACACTAAGATCATAGACACAAACATAGATAAACATAAAGATAATTTTCGATTAAAGAACGGGTCCACCTTAGTGATGGCGGCTTGTTCTTCCTCTTGAAGATCCTATGGAGTGCTTGAGCTCCTCAATGTCTCTTCCTTGTCTTTGTTGCTCCTTTCTCATGATTCTTTGATCTTCTCCAATTTCATGGAGGAGGATGGCATGTTCTTGGTGCTCCACCCTTAGTTGTCCCATGTTGGAACTTAATTCTCCTAGGGAGGTGTTCAGTTGCTCCCAATAGTCTTGTGGAGGAAAGTGCATCCCTTGAGATGCCATAAATGGTTATGGAAAAACAAAAAGCAATGCTTTTACCACACCAAACTTAAAAGGTTTGCTCGTCCTCGAGCAAAAGAAGAAGAAGAGGGTAGAAGAAGAAGAAATGGAGGAGAGGGATGGCTTTGTTAGGCCAAAGAGGGGAAGAAGTGGTGTTTTATGAAGGAGGATGTGAGTGGTGAAGAGAAAGAGATGTTGAGGTGATTGATGAATGGGTGAAGAAGAAGAGAGAGTGGTGGGGTTGTTTGGGGATCCTGTGGGGTTCACAGATCCTTAGGTGTCAAGGAAAAGTCATCCCTGCACCAAATGGCATCAAAATCCACGTTTTGAGCCATTTCTGGCGTTAAACGCCGGGCTGGTGCCCATTCCTGGCGTTTAACGCCAGGTTGGTGCCCTTTACTGGCGTTTAACGCCAGTCTGGTGCCCCTTTCTGGCGTTAAACGCCCAGAATGGCACCAGACTGGGCGTTAAACGCCCATCTGCTAGCCTGACTGGCATTTAAACGCCAACAGGTTCTTCCTCCAGGGTGTGCTATTTTTCTTTCTGTTTTTCATTCTGTTTTTGCTTTTTCAATGGATTTTGTGACTTCTTATGATCATCAACCTACAAAAAACATAAAATAACAAAAGAAAATAGTCAAAATATAATATTGGGTTGCCTCCCAACAAGCGCTTCTTTAACGTCAGTAGCTTGACAGATGGCTCTCATGGAGCCTCACAAATGATCAGAGCAATGTTGGAACCTCCCAACACCAAACTTAGAGTTTGAATGTGGGGGTTCAACACCAAACTTAGAGTTTGGTTGTGGCCTCCCAACACCAAACTTAGAGTTTGACTGTGGGAGCTCTGTTTGTCTCTGATTTGAGAGAAGCTCTTTATGCTTCTTCTCATGGTGATAGAGGGATATCCTTGAGCCTTAAACACAAAGGATTTTTTATTCACTTGAATGATCAGTTCACCCCCATCAACATCAATCACAGCCTTTGCTATGGCTAGGAAGGGTCTGCCAAGGATGATGGATTCATCCATGCACTTCCCAGTCTCTAGGACTATGAAATCAGTAGGGATGTAGTGGTCTTCAATCTTGACCAAAACATTCTCTACAAGTCCAATGGAATCTCTATGGTCTCATTTTGAGCCTCAGATTCCCATGGTTCCTCTTTGAGGAACTCAGAGGAGATTGGTACACGCCCACTGAGGTCTTCCTCAGTGGCGTCCTCCTCCTCTCTTTCCTCTCCATATTCGGCCATGTCTATGGCTTTGCACTCTCCTTTTGGATTTTCTTCTGTATTACTTGGGAGAGTGCTAGGAGGGAGTTCAGTAACTTTCTTGCTCAGCTGACCCACTTGTCCCTCCAAATTTCTGATGGAGGACCTTGTTTCATTCATGAAACTTTGAGTGGTCTTTATTAGATCAGAGACCATTGTTGCTAAGTCAGAAGTATTCTGCCTAGAACTCTCTGTCTGTTGCTGAGAAGATGATGGAAAAGGCTTGCCATTGCTAAGCCTGTTTCTTCCACCATTATTATTATTGAAACCTTGTTGAGGTCTCTCTTGATTCTTCCATGAGAAATTTGGGTGATTTCCCCATGAAGAATTATAGGTGTTTCCTTAGGGTTCTCCTAGGTAATTCACCTCTTCCATTGAAGGGTTCTCAGGATCATAAGCTTCTTCCTTAGATGAAGCATCCTTAGTACTGCCAGGTGCATTTTGCATTCCAGACAGATTTTGAGAAATCAAATTGACTAGCTTTTCCCATGAGCCCAGGCTTTCTTTAGGTTGAGAGTCCAACCATATTCTAGCTCTGTCTCTTACAGCAAAAGGGAATAGCATCAGCCTTTAGACCTCAGGGTTAACCCCATTAGTCTTGACTGTGTCACAGATTTGCAAGAACTCAGCTAAAAACTGATGAGGATCTTCCATTGGAAGTCCATGGAACTTGCAATTCTGTTGCATTGGAGAAACTAATTGAGGCTTAAGCTCAAAGTTGTTTACTCCAATGGCAGGGATAGAGATGCTTCTCCCATAGAAGTTGGGAGTAGGTGCAGTAAAGTCACCCAGCACCTTCCTTGCATTGTTGGCATTATTGTTGTTTTCGGCTGCCATGTGTTCTTCTTCTTTGAAGAATTCGGTCAGGTCCTCTCAGGTTCAGGGTCAGCTTCAACAAGAATGCCTTTGTCTTTGTTCCTGCTCATATGAAAGAGAAAAGAACAAGAAAGTATGGAATCCTCTATGTCACAGTATAGAGATTCCTTTAAGTGTCAGAGGAAGAAAAATGGAAGACAGATGTGGAAAATTCGAACTTATCAAAGGAGAAGGAGTTCGAATTTTGCATTAAGGGATAGTGTTAGTCCAAAAATAGAAGGATGTGAGAAGAAGGGAAGTAATTTTCGAAAATTAAGTAAAAGATTTTGAAAACATTTTGAAAAATACTAATTGATTCTCAAAAACTAAGAATAGAAAAAGAATCAAGTGATTTTTGAAAAAGATTTGAAATTAGAAATCAAAAAGATATGATTGAAAACTTATTTTGAAAAAGATGTGATTGAAAAATTATGGTTTTAAAAAGATATGATTGAAAAGATATGATTTGAAAACAATTTTAAAAGATATGATTTGAAAACAATTTTAAAAGATATGATTTTAAAAAATTAATGACTTGCCTAACAAGAAAAGATATGATTCAAGCATAAAACCTTCCTCAACAGAAACGGCAAAAAATGTTCAATCAAATCATTAATTGTTAGTAAGTATCTTTGAAAAAGGAAAGAAATTGATTTTGAAGACATTTGATTGAAAAGATATGATTTGAAAAAGATTTGATTTTGAAAAACTTTGAAAACTTGAAAAAAATTGATTTTGAAAACAAAATCTTCCCCCTTTGCCATCCTGGCGTTAAACGCCCAGAATGTGCACATTCTGGCGTTTAACGCCCAAACCTATACCTTTTTGGGCGTTAAACGCCCAACCAGGCACCCTGGCTGGCGTTTAAACGCCAGTCTGCCTTCTTCACTGGGCATTTTTGAATGCTCAGCTTTTTCTGTGTAATTCCTCTGCAGTATGTTTTGAATCTTCAATTCTCTGTATTCTTGACTTGAAAAGACACAAATTAAAAATATTTTTGGATTTTTAATAATGAGGGATAATCAAAATGCAACTAAAATCAAATAACAATGCATGCAAGACACCAAACTTAGCAGTTTGTACACTACTGACATTAACAAAATGAGAATGCATATGAGAAACAACAAAACACTCAAGTCAATAGAATTCAAAGATCAAAACAAGAAAATCATCAAGAACAACTTGAAGATTAATTAAGACACATGCAAAAATTCGAAAAATGCAAGAAGAACAGAAACATGCAATTGACACCAAACTTAAGATGAGACTCTAGACTCAAACAAGAAATACTTTTGGATTTTATGATTTTGTAATTTTTTTGGCTCTTTTTTTTTTTTCGAAAATCAAGTGAAAAGGAAAATAAAGGTATCAAAGTTCTTAATGAGAATTCCAGGAATCATGCAATGTTAGTCTAAAGCTTTAGTCTAAAGGAATTAGACATGGCCGGCCAAGCTTCAGCAGGACATTGCATTCAAGAGCTAAATTGATGAGAATCAATCAGCCTTGGTGATGATAAGAACATCACCTTGAACACTAGAATTCATTCTTAAGAACTCTGAAGAAAAATACCTAATCTAAGCAACAAGATGACCGTCAGTTGTCCATACTCAAGAACAATCCCCGGCAACGGCGCCAAAAACTTGGTGCACGAAATTGTGATCACTACAACTTCGCACAACTAACCAGCAAGTGCACTGGGTCGTCCAAGTAATACCTTACGCGAGTAAGGGTCGATCCCACGGAGATTGGTGGTATGAAGCAAGCTATGGTCATCTTGTAATCTTAGTCAGCAGACTCAAATGATGATGAACGAAATAACATAAAAGATAAAGATAGAGATACTATGTATATCATTGGTGTAAGCTTCAGACAAGCGTATGAAGATACCTTCCCTTCCGTCTCTCTGCTTTCCTACAGTGTCTTCATCCAATCCTTCTTACTCCTTTCCATGGCAAGCTCGTGTAGGGTCTCACTGTTGTCAGCAGCTACCTCCCATCCGCGCAGTGAAAGCTAATGCAAAGCACTCTGTCACAGTGCCGCCAATCACCGGTTTGGTTCCCTCCCCTACCGGAATAGAATCACTCTTTTGCGTCTGTCACTAACGCCCAGTAGGTTACAGGTTTGAAGCACGTCACAGTCATTCAGTCATTGAATCCTACTCAGAATACCACAGACAAGGTTTAGACCTTCCGGATTCTTGAATGCCGCCATCAGTTCTTGCCTATACCACGAAGACTCTGATCTCATGGAATGGCTGGCTCGTTTGTCAGACGAGCACTCGGTTGTCAGGCGATCAACCATGCATCATGCAATCAGAAATCCAAGAGATATTCACTAAAGCCTTGAATGCTTGTAGAACAAGAATGGTTGTCAGTCACCTTGTTCATGGGTGATAATGGTGATGGGCGTCAATCATCACCTTCATCATGTTGAAGAACAAGTGATATCTTGGTAAAAGAACAAGCGGAATTGAATGGAAGAACAATAGTAATTGCATTAATACTCGAGGTACAGCAGAGCTCCACACCTTAATCTATGGTGTGTAGAAACTCCACCGTTGAAAATACATAAGAACAGTGTGATCATTGGTTTCGCCCCTAGAGAGGGAACCAGAAGAACCAAGATGAAAATACAATAGTAAAAGGTCCTACTTATAGAAAACTAGTAGCCTAGGGTGTACAAAGATGAGTAAATGACATAAAATCCACTTCCGGGCCCACTTGGTGTGTGCTTGGGCTGAGCAATGAAGTAATTTTCGTGTAGAGACTCTTCCTGGCGTTTAACTCCAGCTTTATGCCAGTTTGGGCGTTTAACTCCAACTTTTATTCCTGTTCCGGCGTTTAACGCTGGAATTCCTGAGGCCGGATTGCTTCGCGGGTTTGGGCCATCAAATCTTGGATAAAGTATGGACTATTATATATTGCTGGAAAGCCCTGGATGTCTACTTTCCAACGCCGTTGAGAGCGCGCCAATTGGGCTTCTGTAGCTCCAGAAAATCCACTTCGAGTGCAGGGAGGTCAGAATCCAACAGCATCTGCAGTCCTTTTTGGTCTCTGAATCAGATTTTTGCTCAAGTCCCTCAATTTCAGCCAGAAAATACCTGAAATCACAGAAAAACACACAAACTCATAGTAAAGTCCAGAAAAGTGAATTTTAAATAAAAACTAATAAAAATATACTAAAATCTAACTAAAAGATATCAAAAACATACTAAAAATAATGCCAAAAAGCATACAAATTATCCGCTCATCAGGAAGTCAGTTCAACTGAGAAGGCATGACCTCAAACCCATGGCTAGGGGATGGTTGGAGTTTATCCAACGCTCAATCATTCCCACTAGCAACCGGTCTGAAGTTACTATAGACCGGGCCATCATGATTCATAGCATCATGATTGGAGAAGAAGTAGAAGTTCATGAGGTTATAGCCCAAGAACTTTATAAGGTGGCAAACAAGTCCTCTACCTTGGTAAGGTTAGCCTTTCCTCATCTCATTTGTCACCTCTGTTATTCAGTTGGAATTGACATAGAGGGAGACATCCCCATTGATGAGGACAAGCCCATCACTAAGAAAAAGATGGAGCAAACAAGAGATCCCACTCATCATGAAATCCCTGAGATACCTCAAGGGATGTACTTTCCTCCACAAAACTATTGGGAGCAAATCAACACCTCCCTAGAAGAATTAAGTTCCAACATGGGACAACTAAGGGTGGAGCACCAAGAACATTCCATCCTCCTCCATGAAATTAGAGAAGATCAAAGAATCATGAGAGTGGAGCAACAAAGACAAGGAAGAGACATTGAGGAGCTCAAGCACTCCATAAGACCTTCAAGAGGAAGAACAAGCCGCCATCACTAAGGTGGACCCGTTCTTTAATTTCCTTGTTCTTTATTTTCTTGTTTTTTGAAATTTCATGCTTATGTTTATCTATGTTTGTGTCTTATGATCATTAGTGTCTTATTGTCTATGCCTTAAAGTTATGAATGTCCTATGAATCCATCACCTTTCTTAAATGAAAAATGTTCTTAATTGAAAAAGAGAAGAATTGCATGAATTTTAAATTTTATAACAGATTAATTATTTTGATGTGGTGGCAATACTTTTGTTTTCTGAATGTATGCTTGAACAGTGCATATGTCTTTTGAATTTGTAGTTCATGAATGTTGGCTCTTGAAAGAATGATGAAAAAGGAGACATGTTACTGAGGATCTGAAAAATCATAAAAATGATTTTTGAAACAAGAAAAAGCAGTGACTACAAAAAAAAAGAAAAAAAAAGAGAAGAAGCGGAAAAAAAAAGAAAAAGAACGAAAAAAAAGGAGAAAGAGAAAAAGAAAGAAAAAGAAAGAAATAAAGTTGTGATCCAAGGCAAAAAGAGTGTGCTTAAGAACCCTGGACACCTCTAATTGGGGACTCTAGCAAAGCTGAGTCACAATCTGAAAAGGTTCACCCAATTATGTGTCTGTGGCATGTATGTATCCGGTGGTAATACTGGAAGACAGAATGCTTTGGGCCACGGCCAAGACTCATAAAGTAGCTGTGTTCAAGAATCATCATACTTAACTAGGAGAATCAATAACACTATCTGGATTCTGAGTTCCTATAGAAGCCAATCATTCTGAATTTCAAAGGATAGAGTGAGATGCCAAAACTATTCAGAGGCAAAAAGCTAAAAGCCCCGCTCATCTAATTAATACTGATCTTCATAGATGTTTTTGGAATTCATTTCATATTCTCTTCTTTTTATCTTATTTGATTTTCAGTTGCTTGGGGACAAGCAACAATTTAAGTTTGGTGTTGTGATGAGCGGATAATTTGTACGCTTTTTGGCATTGTTTTTAGTATGTTTTTAGTATGTTTTAGTTAGTTTTTAGTATATTTTTATAGGTTTTAGTTAAAATTCACTTTTCTGGACTTTACTATGAGTTTGTGTGTTTTTCTTTGATTTCAGGTATTTTCTGGCTGAAATTGAGGGACCTGAGCAAAAATCTGATTCAGAGATTGAAATGGACTGCAGATGCTGTTGGATTCTGACCTCCCTGCACTCGAAGTGGATTTTCTGGAGCTACAGATGCCCAATTGGCGCGCTCTCAACGGCGTTGGAAAGTAGACATCCTGGGCTTTCCAGCAATAGATAATAGTCCATACTTTGTCCAAGATTTGATGGCCCAAACTGGCGTTCTAAATCAGCTCAAGAATGCCCGACGTTAAACGCTGGAACTGGCACAAGAATGGGAGTTAAACGCCCAAACTGGCACAAAAACTGGCGTTTAACTCCAAGAAGAGTCTCTACACGAAAATGCTTCAATGCTCAGCCCAAGCACACACCAAGTGGGCCCGGAAGTGGATTTTTCTGTCATTTACTCATTTTTGTAAACCTTAGGCTACTAGTTCTTTATAAATAAGACCTTTTGCTATTGTATTTACATCTTGAGATCTTTGAATCTTTTGATCACTGGGGGCTGGCCTCACGGCCATGCCTAGACCTTGTTCTTATGTATTTCAACGGTGGAGTTTATACACACCATAGATTAAGGTGTGGAGCTCTGCTGTACCTCGAGTATTAATGCAATTACTATTGTTCTTCTATTCAATTCAGCTTGTTCTTGTTCTAAGATATCACTTGTTCTTCAACTTGATGAATGTGATGATCCATGACACTCATCATCATTCTCACCTATAAACGTGTGACTGTCAATCACCTCCATTCTACCTTAGATTGGGTGGATATCTCTTGGATTCTTTAACCGGAATCTTCGTGGTATAAGCTAGAATTGATGGCGGCATTCAAGAGAATCCGGAAGGTCTAAACCTTGTCTGTGGTATTCTGAGTAGGATTCAATGATTGAATGACTGTGACGAGCTTCAAACTCGCGATTGTGGAGCGTTAGTGACAGACGCAAAAGAATCACTGAATTCTATTCCGACATGATCGAGAACCGACAGCTGAATAGCCGTGCCGTGACAGGGTGCATTGAACATTTTCACTGAGAGAACGGGACTGTAGCCATTGACAACGGTGATGCCCAACATACAGCTTGCCATGGAAAGGAGTAAGAAGGATTGGATGAAGACAGTAGGAAAGCAGAGAGACGGAAGGGACAAAGCATCTTCATACGCTTATCTGAAGTTCTCACCAATAAATTGCATAAGTATCTCTATCCTTATCTTTATGTTTTATTCATATATCATCCATAACCATTTGAGTCTGCCTGACTGAGATTTACAAGGTGACCATAGCTTGCTTCATACCAACAATCTCCGTGGGATCGACCCTTACTCGCGTAAGGTTTATTACTTGGACGACCCAGTGCACTTGCTGGTTAGTTGTGCGAAGTTGTGTTTATGCCATGGTATTGAGCACCAAGTTTTTGGATTCATTACCGGGGATTATTTGAGTTGTGAAAAGTAGTGATCACAATTTCGTGCACCAAGCACCAAGAAGAGGATTGTGACCAAGATACCAAGGACAACATTCAAGAGAAGGTCAACTGCAACCAATCCTGTCCCTGATCTAGCAAGCAAGATCAATCAAGCCATTTGCAAAAGGAAGCTTGTTGAGGAAAGGCCAAAACAAGGGACAGTAGCTGAATCTTCTCCTCCCTTGAGGTCATTCCTCTTAACAAACTAGAAGAAGAGGAAGAAAGTGAAGAACAATATGTCAAGCTAATGACACTAAAAGAGCGCTTGTTGGGAGGCAACCCAACCTTAGGTAACATTTCATTTCTCTGCTTGGTTTATTCTCTTTCCTTGACTTGTTTAAATTTCAATAAATTGGCATATGATCACATTCTAAGTTTGGTGTTGCCCTGCAACAAATTGTTTTCAATTCCTTTGGATGATTGCATCAATTCTACATGAAAGTGTCACACTAAGATTCTAAGTTTGGTGTGCCACTTATTTTTTTATGCAACTCATCCAGCAACATCACTTGTCTGCATAATCATATTGCCTTTGCATTGTTATTTTTCTTTTGTTTTGACATTTCGTTTGCATTCTCTTTGTTTTAGTAATTTTTTTTGTTTTCTTTTATTAACTGTTTTTGTTAATACATCACCAAGAGATCCTTATTCATGACAAATCTTGGCTTGGTGATTGAATTCAATAAATAACGGTTTCTTTTGTTTAGTTTTAGTTCAAATAAATTGACATATGGTTGCATTCTAAGTTTAGTGTTGCTATGCAACAAAATTTGGTTCTAATTCTTACAAGATACTTGCATTAATTCCAAGTGAAAGTGTCACACTAAGTTTGGTGTGCCACTTATCTTTTATGCAATGTATTATGCACACCTTCTTATCTATGCAATCAAAATGTCTATGTCTCTTGTGCCTTGATTGTTATCTTTAATTTTGCTTGCTTAAAACACATGTGCTACTAACATATCATTGTGTAAAACATTCATGATCCATCAATCCCTGTGGGATCGACCTCACTCTAAGTGAGTTATTACTACTTGATGCGACCTGGTATACTTGCCGGTTAGTTATGTGTGTTAGAAATTCGTTTTTCCACAAAAACACCATCAAGTTTTTGGCACCGTTGCCGGGGATTGATTTGATCAACAATGATTAAGTGGGTGAGAAGTATAGATCAAGCATTTTTTTTGTTTTTTTGTTCTCTGTTCTAAGTTGAAACAAAGGTGTTTGTGTTTTTGCCTCACTAAGCAAATCTCATCTCTGATATGAGTAATTTCAATTTTCATTGGTATTGTGTTTTACAAAATTCAAATGGAGTTCACCTCATCTTTTAATCAAACAAACTTCATGGGATATTGCCCACCATTACAATATGATTCAAGTCATTATTCTAATGATGGTTGGGAATATCACCAAGAAGATACAAATTCTGAGCACTTCAATCAATGGAGACTTGCTCCAGAGTCACAAATTGATCAAGCTGAGCACATGAGATACTGTCCAGAACCACAGAATGACTTATATCATTATCCTCATGGTGTCTGGACATATCAAGAAGAATGTGAACAATCAGTTAAAATGGGACACCTTCCAGAGACACAATATGATCCAGATTTTGATGAATCTAACAACTACTCATATTGTGGCTGGGGAAGTCAAAATCAAAGAAATCTTAGTAATCCATACTGTGATGAGTTCAATAATTCTTCAAATTGTGATTCAGAGGATCTCCTTCAAAAGTCCAGAGGATTTTTGGAAAGACAAGAACAAGCCTGGAAAAGGAAAGAAATCCTCCGTCGGAGGACAAATGAGCACCTGGAGAACATAAGGAAACACTTAGAACCATCAAACAGTAAAAATCAATTTGTGAGAGAGGAAGTGGAAAAACAAGAACAAAAGGTCCTTGTGTCAAGTGAAATTGCAATGAAAGATGAGGAACATGAGCCAAGGATTTTACATTCACAAAAGCCACTTGAGGTGACAAAGAAACATGAACACTCACAACCCTCACAAACTTCCCTTGAATCTGTGATCGAAAAATATGAAGAGGAGATGAAGAAATCTTGGGAAGAACAACAAACCTCCTCCATAAAAGAACTATTAAGTCAAATGTTGAGTGCAAAGAAAGGAGTGGAGGAGTAAGAAAGTGAGGAAGTCATTCCAAAAAAGTCACATTCAATTGAAGTGGAGAAGTGCAAAGAGGAAAAGCTCATGGAACCACCAATGCAAGAGGCTCTTAATAAAGAAATCACTCCAATAATCACACAGCAACCAAGTCTTGAATCCAAAGAAGTGAAGGCAACTAGCAAGAACACCAATTCTGTCCCTAATCCAGCAAGCAAGATCAATCAAGCCATTTGCAAAAGGAAGCTTGCTGAGAAAAGGCCAAGACAAGAGACACTAGCTGAATCTTTACCTCCGTTGAGGTCATTCCTCTTAACAAATTGGAAGAAGAGGAAGAAAGTAAAGAACAGGTAGACAGTAGGTACATTTCTTCTCCTTGCTTTGTTTAAATTTCAATAAATTGGTATATGATCACATTCTAAGTTGGTGTTGCCTTGCAACAAATTGTTTTCAATCCTTTTTGGATGATTGCATCAATTCTACATGAAAGTGTCACACTAAGATTCTAAGTTTGGTGTGCCACTTATTTTTCTATGCAACTCATCCAGCAACATCACTTGTCTTCATAATCATATTGCCTTTGCATTGTTATTTTTCTTTTGTTTTGATAGTTCGTTTGCATTCTCTTTGTTTTAGTCACCTCTTTATTTTTAAGTTTTCTTTTATCAACTGTTTTTGTTAATACATTACCAAGAGAGCTTTATTCATGACAGATTCTTGGCTTGGTGACTGTACTTAACATATAATAGTTTCATTTGCTTAGTATTTAAATAAATTGACATATGATTGCATTCTAAGTTTGGTGTTGCTATGCAACAAAAATTTGGTTCCCATATCTACTAGATACTTGCATTAATTTCAAGTGAAAGTGTCACACTAAGTTTGGTGTGCCACTTATCTTTTATGCAATGTATCATGCACACCCTCTTATGTTTGCAATCACAGTGTCTCTGTCTCTTGTGCCTTGATTTTTATCTTAAATTTTGCTTGCTTGCAACACATGTACTGCTAACATTTCATTGTATAAGACATTCATAATCCATCTTAGCCCCATAGCCATTGTTCTAATTGTTGCTTGAGGATGAGCAAGCATTCTAAGTTTGGCAAGGAAAAGAGGAAGAATAGAGGAAAAAGGACAACAATAATGAAGATGAACTACAAGGTTGTAGAGTTCCTTTTCTTCTCATTTGTTTCTAGCACTTAAATTGCATGATTGTCTTCATCTTTTCTGTTTACATGTTTGTATGAATAAAGCATAGCTTGAATTTTGAATTATAACATGGTGCTGTACCATTATGACTACCAACTTGAATCCTGTGAGTTCAAAAGCAAAAAATCATCATGATCATAAACAAACAAGGAATTAAAGAAGAATTTAGCATGTGCATACAAGTATTAGAAAGCTAGTATGATTGATTGTTGCTCAATTGCATTGGATTTTATTTAATTGAAGTTTTTCATCTAGTACATTTTGTGAAATCTTTTGAAATCATGAAAACCTTGAAGGAAGCAAATACAATTAAAGCAAGAAAAGAAAAAGGGAAAGAATGAGAAAGCTGAAGGCTCTGAGTACCAATGGCAATTTATTTGTTAAGTGCTTGTGGTGTTTATGTATCAAGCCAAATGCTTGAAAACAAAACACTTAGAAGTCAAGGCTAGGCTCAAGTGCAAAAGCACTCCCTCAAAGCTCAAGGTTCTGAGCATCAATGATTAGAGAGTCAATAAAAGAAAAAAAATGATGAGCTTAATGAAGTCCTCTAATTAAATGCTTGTGGTGCTTATGTATCAAGTAGTAATACTTGAAAACAAAGCATTTAGAAGTCGTAGCTTTGTTATCAACTCATGGGGCAAAGCACCCAAAAAGAGAAGCTAAAAAAAATCAAAAGCTTGTTTCAAGGAAGAATTATAAGAAAAAAGATTTCATAAAATGAGCTAGATAGAAGCATCAATCATTTACATTTCTTTTGTGATTGAAGCATGCATAGAAAACTAGCTAACCATGAACATTGAGTTGCTATTCTTCTTACCTTAGATTGTCAATCTTTATTGCATGATTCTTTTCTTGCTTGGGGACAAGCAAGGTTTAAGTTTGGTGTTGTGATGACATGTCATCATATACCTATTTTTCTATGTTTTTTCATATAAGAAATTGATGATTTGTGCTTAAGTATTGAATGCTTTTGTGCTTAAATGATATATTTTTTTGATCTTTTAATTTTATAAATCTTGTAGGAAATAAGAAGAAAACGAAGCAAAGAAGCACAAAATAGGCTAAAAAGGAGAAAAAAAGAGCCTTGGGGCACACTTTGAAGTTGGAGCACACTTTGGAGCCTTAGGCCACGCTTTTAAAAGCGTAGCCCATGACCAAATCAAAGAAGAAAGCAACCAGCACGCACACTGCTTTGCCCTTGCCAAGAACAGGGCAATATCGTGATGCAAAGTGAGGTTGGAAGCAAATTTTCGCTAAGTTAAAATCTGGGCGTTCACAGCATGACCATGCCTACTTCAAAGGGCTATAACTTGAGCTACAGACGTCCAATTGATGTGATTCCAGTTGCGTTAGAAAGGTGACATTCAGAGCTTTCCAACGATATATAGCAATTTATATTTGGCATACAACTGAGGCATGAGTGAAAGGCATCTTTAAGGGCAAAAAATAAGCAAAAATAAACCAAAGTTCTTCCACCAAGGTTCGAAGCTGGAGCCTCACTCCAAAGCAAAGTAGCGCTCATTATTCTGCTCTGCCCTCTTGGAGAGCGGGGCAATGTCGTGCTCTCTTCATGAAAAATCAAGGAAAATTGCTCCCCCAAATGCTTTCACCAAGGTTCGAACTTGGGACTTCACCCAAGAACAAGGAAAGCTTTGCGCTGCCCACAAGGAGAGCAGAGCAACATTCCTTGGCGCACACAAAAGAGCTTAGTCACGAACAATTTGGCACAGTCAAGGGGCTTGGTGCGTACAACACACACTAGCAGGATCCCCACACAAGGCTTCACTGCTCTGCTCTCCACAAGAGCAGAGCATCCTCCTGGGAGCATCATGGGCCAAAATTCAACCAAAATCTCATTTAAATTCAATTCTTCTCCAAATTGAATCAAGGCCAACTAAACCCATTTCTCCTCAAATCCAAAGCAAGCAAAGCCCACATCATGACTCAAAGGCACACAGAGAAGCTAGATTAGGAATTTCATTTTATGAATTTGTTTTTAATTTCAATTTCATTTTATTTTCATTTTGTAAAAAGCCTATATAAAGGCATCACTCTCATTTCAAAAAAGGAAGGAGGCTCGATTAGGAGAGCGCTAGCTCCACTAGGGAGCATTAGGATTTGAGAGCTCTCTCTCTTAGTTTTCATTTCTGTTTTGAATCTTGGATTGAGATTGGAAGGAATTCTGTTTTCATTCTCTATCTGCAACCTCTCTTGTTCTTCTTCTGCAAACTTTCAAGTGAATTGTGATTTGAATCAAAGTTTTCTTCATTGCTTTCATCTTTAATTTTCCTGCATCTTGTTTGCTGTTGGATCAAGGAAGGGATTGAGATCTAGACTTGTTTTCTAGTCTCCTCCACCCCTGAGATCTTCAACTTTCCTTTAGCTATTGAAATTGAGCTGCATTTTACTTTCTGTTTCATTCCTCTTCAATTTTCTTTCTGTTTTGATCTTGAGAGCAAGTGAGCTCCTGGCTTCCTTTCTGTTTTTACTATTTCATTGAAATTGATAGTTTCACTTTGAGATTTGAGAAATGATCTATGTCTCTTTGTTGCATCTCATTGCTCCCAATTTAATTTCCTGCACTTGTGTTCTTCTGCAATTTACACTTAAGCTACTGTGACCTTGAATTTACTTTTTCTGCAATTTAATTTCCTTGTAATTGTTCTAAGCTTTGATCTACTGCTTTCATTTAATTTCCCTGCACCCACTCCCTTTTGCATTTCATGAAATTTACTTTTCTTGCAATTTAAGTTTCAGTTATTTTACTTTCTTGTTATTTAAGTTACTTGCAATTTTACTTTCTGCAACTTTAAATTTCCTGTCATTTACAATTCTGTTGGCTACATTTCATCCAATATCCCTTCAATATTAGCTTGACTAAACTAATCACCCACTAAAGTTGCTTGATCCATCAATCCCTGTGGGATCGACCTCACTCTAAGTGAGTTATTACTACTTGATGCGTCCCGGTACACTTGCCGGTTGGATTTGTGTGTTGGAAATTTGTTTTTTCGCAAAAACACCATCAAGATGCATATGATAAATGTCTATCATATTTGGCTCGTGATATCACTTGTCGGTTCAAAACTCCAACCCGACACATCTCCGATGATGTTGCCTTTCTGCAACGCCAAGGATATAGTGCCCCGCACACTATCATATAATGCGTATCCCAAGGATATAGTGTCTGGTTCACTCCAGCAGCAGAAGATCTACTATGCCAGGGATATAGTGCCCTGCTCACTCATGCAGCAGAAAGGTTGTCAATTATAATTGCACCCCAGATATATAGTACCCCGCTCACTCTTGCAGCAGAGGATCTGCTACACTAGGGATATAGTGCCCTGCACACTGTCATTATTCAATGGATTCATCATCCTTTTCAAGGTTCTTAAGTTCCAATCTCATCGTCACCATCATCAATCCTCAAGTTTCCCCAAATACGACATAATCATTCCAAATCACAAAGTCTCATCAAAGAAATACTTCACCACACCACATTCACTAATCTCATCCACAAACCTTCCAAAGCCTAAGTCACTGGCTCTAAACTCATATCAAAGAAATCACCAATTCAATTAACTATCCCATCTTCACTAGTTTTAGAGTATAATTACTAGCCACAAGTCTTAAAGAAAAGTTATAAAAGTTTGAGAAGCTAGGGAATCCTTAAAAGCATAGAAAAATATATTTTCAGCAAAACAGGGGTTGTGCGTACGCACCCCCTATCGTGCGTACGCACATGTTGAAGAAAGTGCGTCCGCGTACGCATATCAATAAGCTGCGTATGCATCCAAGAAAAATTGGACCATCACGTGTATGCATACGTGGGCCGCATATGCGGGAATGCTGGACAGAGGACACTACCCGCGTATGAGGCATGGGGCCGCGTACGCATGTATATCAGATTCTAGAAAAGTCTCAAGTTGCAGAAATTTTAGTTTTAAACACCAAACTTCAAACGTTCATAACTTCCTCTACGAAATTCCGTTTTCCTCAAACTTTTTATCATTTTAAGGCTCTTGAAATCATCTTTAATTTGAAACAAAAATTATTCAATTTCAATGTCCGAGGTTCAAGATATAGTTCGTCAAAGTTCACAAAAAATCAAGTTTTACACAAAAACATCAAAGTTCTCAAATTTCAAAATTCCATAACCAAAACAAACCAAAACATACCCAATTCATCACAAAACACTACCACACACTACACTTTACCATTCCATTGTATTTCAAACAACTCAACCTCTATTTCGCTCAATTTTTCTACCATACTTCAACAAAAATCAACAATTTTTAACTCAAGATCTCAATCATCAATAATTTTCACAATTTCACTCATCATAAGCATCACTCATCATATCTCACCATAAATCCTCATAATTCTCATTATTCAAGTTCAATCTCAATAATCAAAGTTGAGTACGTAGCCCTGTCTTGCATACACAACCCGAAGAGACGGCCATTTTAGCTCGCATCGCATGTTTGAAGCTCGTGTACGTATCCCTCAATTCATGTCAAAGTCGTGTATGCATCCTTGGATTGAGTATGTGAGAGGAGGGGATAGTCAGTTTTGCTCATGTCGCGTGTCCAACATTCACGTACACATGCATAAAAAAAAAAGAAAAAGGAATCCAAAAACAAAGGGGGGGGGGAGGAAGGTTTTGAACCTAAACCCTAAACCGCCCCATTCAGTGTTGTTTCCACCTTTCTTCTCCCTTCCTTCTTTCTTTCTTCTTCCCTTCTTCTATCTTCACCAACGTTCACTGATACGTAAAAATTTAATTTCACGTAATTTCCGGCAAGTATACCGGGTCGCATCAAGTAATAAAACTCACTAAGAGTGAGGTCGATCCCACGGAGATTGGTAGATTAAGCAACTTTAGTTAATGGTAAATTTAGTCAAGCAAACATGATTTTGATTTCATGAGGTTTGTGATTTTTGAACATAATTGCAAGAATTTAAATGGCAAAGAATTTAAAGAACTAGAATAGAGAAATAAAATGAAAGTAAATAACGGAAACTTAAAATGCAAGAAACTTAAATGACATCAAAGATAAATTGCAAGGAATTAAAGGTTGCAGAAATTTAAAGAACGTAAGAGTAAATAGCAAGAACTAAATGAACAGAATGTAGATAACAAGAATAGTAAATTGACAGAATGAAAAAGGGAATTGGGTTATGGGTAGTCAAACAACTAGAGGCAAAAGAAATAAGAATTAATGGTGGAGAGGATCATTAGGGATCAGAGATGCAAGTTTTCATGAATTGATGTTAGTCAAGTCCTTCTCAATCATGGGTATAGATCCATGGCAAGTGGGTAATTGAATCCCAATCTCTTGGTGATTTAATTTCTCTCAACATAACCAATTGCCACTCTCGTGATCTAGTTGTTCATGAGAAGAGATGAAGCTCAATTCTAATCCAGCCACACAACTCCCATAATCTCAACCAAGGAAAGTTACATCTCACATACTAACCAAGGTGTATTGATTAAGGAAATCATGAAAGGATGAACTCTAAACTGAATTATGTGGCTCATTCCTCAAATTCACCACACAATTCACATAGATTAACCCCTCTCTCAATGGTGGTTGAATCTTTGAAGAACAAGAGTTTCCTCTTTGGATTAACCACATGAATTGAGGAGGAAAAGAGGAGTTCATCAATGCATTCAAACAAGCAGAGCTCTTCCCCCTAATGAAAGTGGGGTTTAGTGAATCATAGCTCCAATTTCAACCATAATTGCCATCAACAAAAATTAAACTAAGTGGAAAGAAAAGAAGAAGAAGAATAAGGAAATGCTTCAATTGAAAACTAAATTGCATGAAACTAAAGTGCATGAAAATAAAGAGTGAGACTTCAAAACAGAAATTGAGAATTCAAGAATTCATAGATGAAAACTACAAATTAAACTACACTACTACTAAGGAAGAAGAGAAGGGGAAGTGAAGAAGAGTGTATGAAGGGGAGGGGTCCGAAGACCCACTCTCAATGGAGTGTGCCAATTCACAGAATTTCAAATTGGTCTCCTCCGTCCCCCTCCAATCCAACCTCTTAATGCTATGAGACTATGGCCTTTATATAGGCTTTTCTAAATTACAAATTGAAATGAAATTAAAAGCAAATTACAATTAAATGAAAATCAACTATTCTAGATGATTCTTGTGGCCTTGATTGGTTGAGATTTATGGGCTTTGCTTGCTTGAGGTTGGATTAGCTAGCTTCTAAATGAAATTGTAGCACCAAGTTAAAAACAGAGAACTTGTGCGCATGTCTTGGCAATTCTAGCCCAATGGAGCACGTTTTTGGCCAACACGCCTATGTAAACGCACGTTGGCAACGTGCTCATGGATTTCCTGGGCTGGGAGTTTTGTGTTGGGCATTGTTAGCCCAAGTTGTTGCTAACAACTTGGCTTTTCTTCTTTTTTTGGCTCAACTTTCATGCTTAATGTTGCCCAGAATTTGAGTGTCAATCCTCTGCTTCAATATGGACTATCATACATCATTGGAAAGCTTAGAGTGTCTTCTTTCCAATGCCACTAGAATCACCTCATTTAGACTTTCCTAGCTCAAGTTATGCTCCATTGAAGAGGGCAAGGTCAGGCTGCCCTGGTTGGGCGTTTTTGTCAAACACGCCACCAATAACGTGCTCAACAACGCCCCTAGCCCAAATTTCTTGGCCTGGGCGTTGTTGCTGGAGTTGCCAAGGAACACGCCAGTTCATTTTGGCCCTGGCAACGTGTTCGACTCTCCTCTCTTGGCTCATCCATGCTGCCTTGAATTTCAACCTCATTTCCTTGTTTTTGGGGCCTAAAGATGACTCTGATTCGAGCTTCCATTTCATGCTCCACTATAGACTATTATATATGGTTGGAAAGCTCTGAATGTCAGCTTTCCAACGCAACTGGAAGCACTCAATTTGGATCTCTATAACTCAAGTTATGCTCCATTGAAGAAGACAGGGTCAGGCTGCCAAAATCGCACACGTTTTTGGTGAAAACGCCCTTGTTTCCAGCGTTGCCAACGTGCTCAGATTCTGAAGCTCTAAATGAAGCCAGATTTTGAAGCTTCAAATGAATGCCAATCCCATACTATGATATATGGTTGGAAAGCTCTGGATGTCTACTTTCAAATGCCGTTGGAATCACCTCATTTGGAGTTTTGTAGCTCAAGATATACTCCATTGAAGGAGGTAAGGTCAGGCTGTCCAGCTCACCAGCGTTTTTGGCAAACACTCCTTTGTTCTTTCAAGTTGCCAACGTGCTAACTTATGCTTCCTAGCTCCAAGCATTGCTGCGTTGTTGATGAGCACGCCAATGCATTCCCAAGTTAGCAACGTGCTCTTCATTCCCAAGGTTGCCTAGCTTGCTTGTATGATGCGTTGCCAAGGAACACGCCTTCAGAACTTGGCGTTGGCAACGTGCATCTCCCTTTCCTGGGCCAAGTCTTCTATTCAGCGTTGTTTGCCTGCGTTGTCCTCAAACACGCCCCTCATCTCTAGGCTGGCAACGTGCTCGAGGCTTTGGAATAGTTCCAAGTTTGCTGCGTTGCCAATGAACACGCCAATGGAAAGCTAAGTTGGCAACGTGCTATGCCTTCCAAGGCTGCCAAGCTTGCTGGTGTTAGAGGCAAACACGCCTTCCTTCCCCAAGTTGGCAACGTGCACTCTGCCTCTTATCATCCAGGGCTTCCTCACTTCATTGCTTCACACATTGGCGTTGGCAACGCCCTTCTAGAGTTGGCAACGCCCTTGGTGACTTCCTTCTTGCTTCAAGGCTCTTTGCTTCACCTATCATCAACCAAACACATGCATCAAAGTCTTGCTAAATCACAAGATTTTTGCATCATTCATAACATCAAACAATTCTTGCATAAATCTCATGAAAATGCACATATTTAACAATGTTTGATTGAATCAAGGCATGCATATAATTCTCATCCAAATACTTGCTTATTGCCTAAGAAAATGCATGAAACCAACCTAAAGCATACAAAAAATGGCTAGTAAAACTAGCCAGGATGCCCTGGCATCACAACACCAAACTTAAACCTTGCTTGTCCTCAAGCAAGAAAAGAATCATGCAATAAAGATTGACAATCCAAGGTTAGAAGAATAGCAAGTTAATGTTCATGGCAAGCTAGTTTTCTATGCATGCTACAATCACAAAAGAAATGTAAATGATTGATGCTTCTATCTAGCTCAATTTATGAAATCTTTTTCTTATATTTCTTCCTTGAAACAAGCTTTTGATTTTTCTTATTAGCTTCTCTTTTGGGTGCTTTGCCCCATGAGTTGATAACAAAACTACGACTCTAAATGCTTTGTTTTCAAGTATTACCACTTGATACATAAGCACCACAAGCATTTAATTAGAGGACTTCATTAAGCACATTTATTTCTTTTCTTGACTCTCTAATCATTGATGCTCAGAGCCTTGAGCTTTGAGGGAGTGCTTTTGCACTTGAGCCTAGCCTTGACTTCTAAGTGTTTTGTTTTCAAGCATTTTACTTGATACATAAACACCACAAGTACTTAACAATGGAATTGTCATTGGTACTCAGAGCCTTCAACTTTCTCATTCTTTCCCTTTTTCTTTTCTTTGCCTCTTTTTTTTTCAAGGTTTTCATGATTTCAAAAGATTTCACAAAATGTCCTAGATGAAAACTCCAATTAAATCAAATCTAATGCAATTGAGCAACAATCAAACATACTAGCCTTCCAATACTTGTATGCACATGCCAAGTTCTTCTTTAATTCCTTGTTTGTTTATGATCATGATGCTTTTTTTGCTTTTGAATTCACAAAACTCAAGTTGGTAGTCATAATGCCACAGCAACATATTGCAAATCAAAATTCAAGCTATGCTTATTCATACCACACATGCATATAAAGAAGGTAATAAGACAATCATGCAATTTAAAGTGCTGGAAACAAATGAGAGGAAAAAGAACTTTACAACCTTGTAATTTATCTTCTCTATTGTTGTCCTTTTCCTCCTTTTCTTTCCCTTCCCACACCAAACTTAGAATGATTGCTTGTCCTCAAGCAACAATTAGAACCATGGCTATGGGGCTAAGATAGATCATGAATGTCTTACACAATGAAACATTAGTAGCACATGTGTTTCAAGTAAGCAAAATTAAAGATAACAATTAAGGCACAAGAGACAGAGACATTTTGATTGCAAACTTAAGAAGGTGAGCACAATACATTGCATAAAAGATAAGTGGCACACCAAACTTAGTGTGACACTTTCACTTGGAATTAATGCAAGTATCCAGTAAAGATTGGAAACAAATTTTGTTGCATAGCAATACCAAACTTAGAATGCAATCATATGTCAATTTATTTGAATTAAAACTAAGCAAATGAAATTGTTGTATGTTAAATACAATCACCAAGCTAAAAATCTGTCATGAATACGGATCTCTTGGTAATGTATTAACAAAAACAGTTAATAAGCAAACTAAATGAAAGCATTTAAAGATAGAAAAATAACTAAAGCAAGTAGAATGCAAAAGTGTCAAATCAAAAGAGAAAACTAAAACTGCAGAGGCATTATGATTATGCAGACAAGTAGTGTTGCTTGAATAAATTGCATAGAAAATAAATGGCACACCAAACTTAGAATCTTGGTGTGTCACTCTCATTTTTGATTTGATGCAATCATCCAAAAAGATTGAAAATAATTTGTTGCAAGGCAACCCCAAACTTAAAATGTAACCATATGCCAATTTATTGAATCTAAATAAAACAAAGAACGAAAACAAAGCAGAGAAGAGAAATTATACCTATGGTTGACATGTTGTTCACTTTCTTCCTCTTCTTCCAGTTTGTTAATAGGAATGACCTTAAGGGGGGAGAAGATTCAGCTAGTGTCCCCTGTCTTGGCCTCTCGTCAGCAAGATTTCTTTTGTTAATGGCTTGATTGAGCTTGCTTGCTGGATCGGGGGAGGATTGCTTGTGGTTGACCCTTTTTTCTTCATGAATATTGTCCTTGGTAGCTTGGTCACAATCCTCTTCTTGGTGCTTTTGTTAATTGCCTTCACTTCCTTGAATCCAAGTCTTGGTGGTTGTGTGATTGTTGGAGTCTTCTTTTCATCAAAAGCCTCTTGAATTGGTGGTCTTATGAGCCCTTCCTTTTTGCACTTCTCTGTTTCAGTTGAGTGTGATTTCTCTTGAGTGTCTTCCTCACGTTCTTGCTCTTCCACTTCCTCTTTTACACTCAACATTTGCTTTAATAGCTCTTTTATGGAAGAGGTTTGTTGTTCTTCCCAAGATTTCTTCATCTCCTCTTCATATTTTTCGATCACAGATTCAAGGGAAGTTTGTGAGGGTTGTGAATGTTCATGTTCCTTTATCACCTCAAGTTCAATTTCATTCTCAACCACCTCATTCTTCATTGAAATTTCACTTGATACATGGACCTTTTGTTCTTCTTTTTCCACTTCCTCACCCACAAATTGGTCTTCATCCTCACTGCTTGGCAACCCGAAGTGTTTCCTTATTTGCTCTAAGTGCCCATCTATCTTCTCAAAAAGGCTCTCTCGTTCCTTCCAACATTGTTCTTGTCTTTCCAAGAGTTCTCTGGACTTTTGAAGGAGGTCCTCAGCTACTAGCTTAAGAGATGAAGGTTGAGAGAAGTTTTGTGGATATGGATGTGTTGTGGTGAGGTTGTTTTGAGTGGTATGAAATGAATCTTGTGAATTGTGGAATAAGTTTTGTGGTTGGGTGAATGAATTTTGTGGATGATGAATTGAATTATATGATTTTTGGAAGGAATTTTGTGTTGAGGCAAACTCAAGTGGTGAAGAATTTTGATATGAAAAATTTGGAGGTGAAGTTGGATAATTAAGAGGTGATAGCTCTTGATAAGTGGAATATGGGCTCTCAAATGCTTTCTGGTTTTGCTCCTCCCAGGCACAACTTGAAGAATTGTTGAAATCATCATAGTATGGACAATCTTGTAGTCCTTGGGAGGAATCTTGCATGAATTTGTTGCAAGCATAATCAAGAGATGATGTCTCTTGATGAATAGCATTTGGAGAATTAAAATTTCCTTCCCAGCCATAGTTTGTGTCAATGTTATAACAGCATGGTTCACTTTGTGGCTCTGGGAGGAAATTCATTTCTCTTAATTGTTCACACTTTTGTTGATATGGCCAAACACCATGAGGGTAATGACATAAATCATTTTGTAGTTCTGGACAACATCTCATGTGATTAGCTTGATCAATTTGTTGCTCTGGAGCAAATCTCCATGGATTGGAGTGCTCATAATTTGCAAGTTCTTGGCGATACTCCCAGCCACCATTAGAATAATGACTTGAATCATTTTGTGGTGGTGAGAAATATCCCATATGATTCTCTTGCTCATCTTGTGTCTCTGAAGCAAGTATCCATGAATTGGAGTGCTCAGAATTTGCATTTTCTTGGTGATATTCCCAGCCACCATTAGAGATTGGTGGTGATGGGTGATATCCCAGAAAGTTTGTTTGATCACAAGATGAGTTGAAATCCATTTGAATTTTGTAAAACACCACACCAAATAAAATTGAAATTCATGTCAGAGAGAAGAATTTCTTAGTGAGGCAATAACTCAAACACCTTGCTATCAGCTTAAAACAAAAAGCAAAAACAAAGAAAAATGCTTAATCTAAGCTACCATTCACTTAATCATTGTTAATCTTTTCCAATCCCCGGCAACGGCGCCAAAAACTTGATACGTAAAAATTTAATTTCACGTAATTTCCGGCAAGTATACCGGGTCGCATCAAGTAATAAAACTCACTAAGAGTGAGGTCGATCCCACGGAGATTGGTAGATTAAGCAACTTTAGTTAATGGTAAATTTAGTCAAGCAAACATGATTTTGATTTCATGAGGTTTGTGATTTTTGAACATAATTGCAAGAATTTAAATGGCAAAGAATTTAAAGAACTAGAATAGAGAAATAAAATGAAAGTAAATAACGGAAACTTAAAATGCAAGAAACTTAAATGACATCAAAGATAAATTGCAAGGAATTAAAGGTTGCAGAAATTTAAAGAACGTAAGAGTAAATAGCAAGAACTAAATGAACAGAATGTAGATAACAAGAATAGTAAATTGACAGAATGAAAAAGGGAATTGGGTTATGGGTAGTCAAACAACTAGAGGCAAAAGAAATAAGAATTAATGGTGGAGAGGATCATTAGGGATCAGAGATGCAAGTTTTCATGAATTGATGTTAGTCAAGTCCTTCTCAATCATGGGTATAGATCCATGGCAAGTGGGTAATTGAATCCCAATCTCTTGGTGATTTAATTTCTCTCAACATAACCAATTGCCACTCTCGTGATCTAGTTGTTCATGAGAAGAGATGAAGCTCAATTCTAATCCAGCCACACAACTCCCATAATCTCAACCAAGGAAAGTTACATCTCACATACTAACCAAGGTGTATTGATTAAGGAAATCATGAAAGGATGAACTCTAAACTGAATTATGTGGCTCATTCCTCAAATTCACCACACAATTCACATAGATTAACCCCTCTCTCAATGGTGGTTGAATCTTTGAAGAACAAGAGTTTCCTCTTTGGATTAACCACATGAATTGAGGAGGAAAAGAGGAGTTCATCAATGCATTCAAACAAGCAGAGCTCTTCCCCCTAATGAAAGTGGGGTTTAGTGAATCATAGCTCCAATTTCAACCATAATTGCCATCAACAAAAATTAAACTAAGTGAAAAGAAAAGAAGAAGAAGAATAAGGAAATGCTTCAATTGAAAACTAAATTGCATGAAACTAAAGTGCATGAAAATAAAGAGTGAGACTTCAAAACAGAAATTGAGAATTCAAGAATTCATAGATGAAAACTACAAATTAAACTACACTACTACTAAGGAAGAAGAGAAGGGGAAGTGAAGAAGAGTGTATGAAGGGGAGGGGTCCGAAGACCCACTCTCAATGGAGTGTGCCAATTCACAGAATTTCAAATTGGTCTCCTCCGTCCCCCTCCAATCCAACCTCTTAATGCTATGAGACTATGGCCTTTATATAGGCTTTTCTAAATTACAAATTGAAATGAAATTAAAAGCAAATTACAATTAAATGAAAATCAACTATTCTAGATGATTCTTGTGGCCTTGATTGGTTGAGATTTATGGGCTTTGCTTGCTTGAGGTTGGATTAGCTAGCTTCTAAATGAAATTGTAGCACCAAGTTAAAAACAGAGAACTTGTGCGCATGTCTTGGCAATTCTAGCCCAATGGAGCACGTTTTTGGCCAACACGCCTATGTAAACGCACGTTGGCAATGTGCTCATGGATTTCCTGGGCTGGGAGTTTTGTGCTGGGCGTTGTTAGCCCAAGTTGTTGCTAACAACTTGGCTTTTCTTCTTTTTTTGGCTCAACTTTCATGCTTAATGTTGCCCAGAATTTGAGTGTCAATCCTCTGCTTCAATATGGACTATCATACATCATTGGAAAGCTTAGAGTGTCTTCTTTCCAATGCCACTAGAATCACCTCATTTAGACTTTCCTAGCTCAAGTTATGCTCCATTGAAGAGGGCAAGGTCAGGCTGCCCTGGTTGGGCGTTTTTGTCAAACACGCCACCAATAACGTGCTCAACAACGCCCCTAGCCCAAATTTCTTGGCCTGGGCGTTGTTGCTGGAGTTGCCAAGGAACACACCAGTTCATTTTGGCCCTGGCAACGTGTTCGACTCTCCTCTCTTGGCTCATCCATGCTGCCTTGAATTTCAACCTCATTTCCTTGTTTTTGGGGCCTAAAGATGACTCTGATTCGAGCTTCCATTTCATGCTCCACTATAGACTATTATATATGGTTGGAAAGCTCTGAATGTCAGCTTTCCAACGCAACTGGAAGCACTCAATTTGGATCTCTATAACTCAAGTTATGCTCCATTGAAGAAGACAGGGTCAGGCTGCCAAAATCGCACACGTTTTTGGTGAAAACGCCCTTGTTTCCAGCGTTGCCAACGTGCTCAGATTCTGAAGCTCTAAATGAAGCCAATTTTTGAAGCTTCAAATGAATGCCAATCCCATACTATGATATATGGTTGGAAAGCTCTGGATGTCGACTTTCAAATGCCGTTGGAATCACCTCATTTGGAGTTTTGTAGCTCAAGATATACGCCATTGAAGGAGGTAAGGTCAGGCTGTCCAGCTCACCAGCGTTTTTGGCAAACACTCCTTTGTTCTTTCAAGTTGCCAACGTGCTAACTTATGCTTCCTAGCTCCAAGCATTGCTGCGTTGTTGATGAGCACGCCAATGCATTCCCAAGTTAGCAACGTGCTCTTCATTCCCAAGGTTGCCTAGCTTGCTTGTATGATGCGTTGCCAAGGAACACGCCTTCAGAACTTGGCGTTGGCAACGTGCATCTCCCTTTCCTGGGCCAAGTCTTCTATTCAGCATTGTTTGCCTGCGTTGTCCTCAAACACGCCCCTCATCTCTAGGCTGGCAACGTGCTCGAGGCTTTGGAATAGTTCCAAGTTTGCTGCGTTGCCAATGAACACGCCAATGGAAAGCTAAGTTGGCAACGTGCTATGCCTTCCAAGGCTGCCAAGCTTGCTGGTGTTAGAGGAAAACACGCCTTCCTTCCCCAAGTTGGCAACGTGCACTCTGCCTCTTATCATCCAGGGCTTCCTCACTTCATTGCTTCACACATTGGCGTTGGCAACGCCCTTCTAGAGTTGGCAACGCCCTTGGTGACTTCCTTCTTGCTTCAAGGCTCTTTGCTTCACCTATCATCAACCAAACACATGCATCAAAGTCTTGCTAAATCACAAGATTTTTGCATCATTCATAACATCAAACAATTCTTGCATAAATCTCATGAAAATGCACATATTTAACAATGTTTGATTGAATCAAGGCATGCATATAATTCTCATCCAAATACTTGCTTATTGCCTAAGAAAATGCATGAAACCAACCTAAAGCATACAAAAATGGCTAGTAAAACTAGCCAGGATGCCCTGGCATCACAACACCAAACTTAAACCTTGCTTGTCCTCAAGCAAGAAAAGAATCATGCAATAAAGATTGACAATCCAAGGTTAGAAGAATAGCAAGTTAATGTTCATGGCAAGCTAGTTTTCTATGCATGCTACAATCACAAAAGAAATGTAAATGATTGATGCTTCTATCTAGCTCAATTTATGAAATCTTTTTCTTATATTTCTTCCTTGAAACAAGCTTTTGATTTTTCTTATTAGCTTCTCTTTTGGGTGCTTTGCCCCATGAGTTGATAATAAAACTACGACTCTAAATGCTTTGTTTTCAAGTATTACCACTTGATACATAAGCACCACAAGCATTTAATTAGAGGACTTCATTAAGCACATTTATTTCTTTTCTTGACTCTCTAATCATTGATGCTCAGAGCCTTGAGCTTTGAGGGAGTGCTTTTGCACTTGAGCCTAGCCTTGACTTCTAAGTGTTTTATTTTCAAGCATTTTACTTGATACATAAACACCACAAGTACTTAACAATGGAATTGTCATTGGTACTCAGAGCCTTCAACTTTCTCATTCTTTCCCTTTTTCTTTTCTTTGCCTCTTTTTTTTTCAAGGTTTTCATGATTTCAAAAGATTTCACAAAATGTCCTAGATGAAAACTCCAATTAAATCAAATCTAATGCAATTGAGCAACAATCAAACATACTAGCCTTCCAATACTTGTATGCACATGCCAAGTTCTTCTTTAATTCCTTGTTTGTTTATGATCATGATGCTTTTTTTTGCTTTTGAATTCACAAAACTCAAGTTGGTAGTCATAATGCCACAGCAACAAATTGCAAATCAAAATTCAAGCTATGCTTATTCATACCACACATGCATATAAAGAAGGTAATAAGACAATCATGCAATTTAAAGTGCTGGAAACAAATGAGAGGAAAAAGAACTTTACAACCTTGTAATTTATCTTCTCTATTGTTGTCCTTTTCCTCCTTTTCTTTCCCTTCCCACACCAAACTTAGAATGATTGCTTGTCCTCAAGCAACAATTAGAACCATGGCTATGGGGCTAAGATAGATCATGAATGTCTTACACAATGAAACATTAGTAGCACATGTGTTTCAAGTAAGCAAAATTAAAGATAACAATTAAGGCACAAGAGACAGAGACATTTTGATTGCAAACTTAAGAAGGTGAGCACAATACATTGCATAAAAGATAAGTGGCACACCAAACTTAGTGTGACACTTTCACTTGGAATTAATGCAAGTATCCAGTAAAGATTGGAAACAAATTTTGTTGCATAGCAATACCAAACTTAGAATGCAATCATATGTCAATTTATTTGAATTAAAACTAAGCAAATGAAATTGTTGTATGTTAAATACAATCACCAAGCTAAAAATCTGTCATGAATACGGATCTCTTGGTAATGTATTAACAAAAACAGTTAATAAGCAAACTAAATAAAAGCATTTAAAGATAGAAAAATAACTAAAGCAAGTAGAATGCAAAAGTGTCAAATCAAAAGAGAAAACTAAAACTGCAGAGGCATTATGATTATGCAGACAAGTAGTGTTGCTTGAATAAATTGCATAGAAAATAAATGGCACACCAAACTTAGAATCTTGGTGTGTCACTCTCATTTTTGATTTGATGCAATCATCCAAAAAGATTGAAAACAATTTGTTGCAAGGCAACCCCAAACTTAAAATGTAACCATATGCCAATTTATTGAATCTAAATAAAACAAAGAACGAAAACAAAGCAGAGAAGAGAAATTATACCTATGGTTGACATGTTGTTCACTTTCTTCCTCTTCTTCCAGTTTGTTAATAGGAATGACCTTAAGGGGGGAGAAGATTCAGCTAGTGTCCCCTGTCTTGGCCTCTCGTCAGCAAGATTTCTTTTGTTAATGGCTTGATTGAGCTTGCTTGCTGGATCGGGGGGAGGATTGCTTGTGGTTGACCCTTTTTTCTTCATGAATATTGTCCTTGGTAGCTTGGTCACAATCCTCTTCTTGGTGCTTTTGTTAATTGCCTTCACTTCCTTGAATCCAAGTCTTGGTGGTTGTGTGATTGTTGGAGTCTTCTTTTCATCAAAAGCCTCTTGAATTGGTGGTCTTATGAGCCCTTCCTTTTTGCACTTCTCTGTTTCAGTTGAGTGTGATTTCTCTTGAGTGTCTTCCTCACGTTCTTGCTCTTCCACTTCCTCTTTTACACTCAACATTTGCTTTAATAGCTCTTTTATGGAAGAGGTTTGTTGTTCTTCCCAAGATTTCTTCATCTCCTCTTCATATTTTTCGATCACAGATTCAAGGGAAGTTTGTGAGGGTTGTGAATGTTCATGTTCCTTTATCACCTCAAGTTCAATTTCATTCTCAACCACCTCATTCTTCATTGAAATTTCACTTGATACATGGACCTTTTGTTCTTCTTTTTCCACTTCCTCACCCACAAATTGGTCTTCATCCTCACTGCTTGGCAACCCGAAGTGTTTCCTTATTTGCTCTAAGTGCCCATCTATCTTCTCAAAAAGGCTCTCTCGTTCCTTCCAACATTGTTCTTGTCTTTCCAAGAGTTCTCTGGACTTTTGAAGGAGGTCCTCAGCTACTAGCTTAAGAGATGAAGGTTGAGAGAAGTTTTGTGGATATGGATGTGTTGTGGTGAGGTTGTTTTGAGTGGTATGAAATGAATCTTGTGAATTGTGGAATAAGTTTTGTGGTTAGGTGAATGAATTTTGTGGATGATGAATTGAATTATATGATTTTTGGAAGGAATTTTGTGTTGAGGCAAACTCAAGTGGTGAAGAATTTTGATATGAAAAATTTGGAGGTGAAGTTGGATAATTAAGAGGTGATAGCTCTTGATAAGTGGAATATGGGCTCTCAAATGCTTTCTGGTTTTGCTCCTCCCAGGCACAACTTGAAGAATTGTTGAAATCATCATAGTATGGACAATCTTGTAGTCCTTGGGAGGAATCTTGCATGAATTTGTTGCAAGCATAATCAAGAGATGATGTCTCTTGATGAATAGCATTTGGAGAATTAAAATTTCCTTCCCAGCCATAGTTTGTGTCAATGTTATAACAGCATGGTTCACTTTGTGGCTCTGGGAGGAAATTCATTTCTCTTAATTGTTCACACTTTTGTTGATATGCCCAAACACCATGAGGGTAATGACATAAATCATTTTGTGGTTCTGGACAACATCTCATGTGATTAGCTTGATCAATTTGTTGCTCTGGAGCAAATCTCCATGGATTGGAGTGCTCATAATTTGCAAGTTCTTGGCGATACTCCCAGCCACCATTAGAATAATGACTTGAATCATTTTGTGGTGGTGAGAAATATCCCATATGATTCTCTTGCTCATCTTGTGTCTCTGAAGCAAGTATCCATGAATTGGAGTGCTCAGAATTTGCATTTTCTTGGTGATATTCCCAGCCACCATTAGAGATTGGTGGTGATGGGTGATATCCCAGAAAGTTTGTTTGATCACAAGATGAGTTGAAATCCATTTGAATTTTGTAAAACACCACACCAAATAAAATTGAAATTCATGTCAGAGAGAAGAATTTCTTAGTGAGGCAATAACTCAAACACCTTGCTATCAGCTTAAAACAAAAAGCAAAAACAAAGAAAAATGCTTAATCTAAGCTACCATTCACTTAATCATTGTTAATCTTTTCCAATCCCCGGCAACGGCGCCAAAAACTTGATACGTAAAAATTTAATTTCACGTAATTTCCGGCAAGTATACCGGGTCGCATCAAGTAATAAAACTCACTAAGAGTGAGGTCGATCCCACGGAGATTGGTAGATTAAGCAACTTTAGTTAATGGTAAATTTAGTCAAGCAAACATGATTTTGATTTCATGAGGTTTGTGATTTTTGAACATAATTGCAAGAATTTAAATGGCAAAGAATTTAAAGAACTAGAATAGAGAAATAAAATGAAAGTAAATAACGGAAACTTAAAATGCAAGAAACTTAAATGACATCAAAGATAAATTGCAAGGAATTAAAGGTTGCAGAAATTTAAAGAACGTAAGAGTAAATAGCAAGAACTAAATGAACAGAATGTAGATAACAAGAATAGTAAATTGACAGAATGAAAAAGGGAATTGGGTTATGGGTAGTCAAACAACTAGAGGCAAAAGAAATAAGAATTAATGGTGGAGAGGATCATTAGGGATCAGAGATGCAAGTTTTCATGAATTGATGTTAGTCAAGTCCTTCTCAATCATGGGTATAGATCCATGGCAAGTGGGTAATTGAATCCCAATCTCTTGGTGATTTAATTTCTCTCAACATAACCAATTGCCACTCTCGTGATCTAGTTGTTCATGAGAAGAGATGAAGCTCAATTCTAATCCAGCCACACAACTCCCATAATCTCAACCAAGGAAAGTTACATCTCACATACTAACCAAGGTGTATTGATTAAGGAAATCATGAAAGGATGAACTCTAAACTGAATTATGTGGCTCATTCCTCAAATTCACCACACAATTCACATAGATTAACCCCTCTCTCGATGGTGGTTGAATCTTTGAAGAACAAGAGTTTCCTCTTTGGATTAACCACATGAATTGAGGAGGAAAAGAGGAGTTCATCAATGCATTCAAACAAGCAAAGCTCTTCCCCCTAATGAAAGTGGAGTTTAGTGAATCATAGCTCCAATTTCAACCATAATTGCCATCAACAAAAATTAAACTAAGTGGAAAGAAAAGAAGAAGAAGAATAAGGAAATGCTTCAATTGAAAACTAAATTGCATGAAACTAAAGTGCATGAAAATAAAGAGTGAGACTTCAAAACAGAAATTGAGAATTCAAGAATTCATAGATGAAAACTACAAATTAAACTACACTACTAAGGAAGAAGAGAAGGGGAAGTGAAGAAGAGTGTATGAAGGGGAGGGGTCCGAAGACCCACTCTCAATGGAGTGTGCCAATTCACAGAATTTCAAATTGGTCTCCTCCGTCCCCCTCCAATCCAACCTCTTAATGCTATGAGACTATGGCCTTTATATAGGCTTTTCTAAATTACAAATTGAAATGAAATTAAAAGCAAATTACAATTAAATGAAAATCAACTATTCTAGATGATTCTTGTGGCCTTGATTGGTTGAGATTTATGGGCTTTGCTTGCTTGAGGTTGGATTAGCTAGCTTCTAAATGAAATTGTAGCACCAAGTTAAAAACAGAGAACTTGTGCGCATGTCTTGGCAATTCTAGCCCAATGGAGCACGTTTTTGGCCAACACGCCTATGTAAACGCACGTTGGCAACGTGCTCATGGATTTCCTGGGCTGGGAGTTTTGTGCTGGGCGTTGTTAGCCCAAGTTGTTGCTAACAACTTGGCTTTTCTTCTTTTTTTGGCTCAACTTTCATACTTAATGTTGCCCAGAATTTGAGTGTCAATCCTCTGCTTCAATATGGACTATCATACATCATTGGAAATCTTAGAGTGTCTTCTTTCCAATGCCACTAGAATCACCTCATTTGGATTTTCCTAGCTCAAGTTATGCTCCATTGAAGAGGGCAAGGTCAGGCTGCCCTGGTTGGGCGTTTTTGTCAAACACGCCACCAATAACGTGCTCAACAACGCCCCTAGCCCAAATTTCTTGGCCTGGGCGTTGTTGCTGGAGTTGCCAAGGAACACGCCAGTTCATTTTGGCCCTGGCAACGTGTTCGACTCTCCTCTCTTGGCTCATCCATGCTGCCTTGAATTTCAACCTCATTTCCTTGTTTTTGGGGCCTAAAGATGACTCTGATTCGAGCTTCCATTTCATGCTCCACTATAGACTATTATATATGGTTGGAAAGCTCCGAATGTCAGCTTTCCAACGCAACTAGAAGCACTCAATTTGGATCTCTATAACTCAAGTTATGCTCCATTGAAGAAGACAGGGTTAGGCTGCCAAAATCGCACACGTTTTTGGTGAAAACGCCCTTGTTTCCAGCGTTGCCAACGTGCTCAGATTCTGAAGCTCTAAATGAAGCCAGCTTTTGAAGCTTCAAATGAATGCCAATCCCATACTATGATATATGGTTGGAAAGCTCTGGATGTCTACTTTCAAATGCCGTTGGAATCACCTCATTTGGAGTTTTGTAGCTCAAGATATACTCCATTGAAGGAGGTAAGGTCAGGCTGTCCAGCTCACCAGCGTTTTTGGCAAACACTCCTTTGTTCTTTCAAGTTGCCAACGTGCTAACTTATGCTTCCTAGCTCCAAGCATTGCTGCGTTGTTGATGAGCACGCCAATGCATTCCCAAGTTAGCAACGTGCTCTTCATTCCCAAGGTTGCCTAGCTTGCTTGTATGATGCGTTGCCAAGGAACACGCCTTCAGAACTTGGCGTTGGCAACGTGCATCTCCCTTTCCTGGGCCAAGTCTTCTATTCAGCGTTGTTTGCCTGCGTTGTCCTCAAACACGCCCCTCATCTCTAGGCTGGCAACGTGCTCGAGGCTTTGGAATAGTTCCAAGTTTGCTGCGTTGCCAATGAACACGCCAATGGAAAGCTAAGTTGGCAACGTGCTATGCCTTCCAAGGCTGCCAAGCTTGCTGGCGTTAGAGGCAAACACGCCTTCCTTCCCCAAGTTGGCAACGTGCACTCTGCCTCTTATCATCCAGGGCTTCCTCACTTCATTGCTTCACACATTGGCGTTGGCAACGCCCTTCTAGAGTTGGCAACGCCCTTGGTGACTTCCTTCTTGCTTCAAGGCTCTTTGCTTCACCTATCATCAACCAAACACATGCATCAAAGTCTTGCTAAATCACAAGATTTTTGCATCATTCATAACATCAAACAATTCTTGCATAAATCTCATGAAAATGCACATATTTAACAATGTTTGATTGAATCAAGGCATGCATATAATTCTCATCCAAATACTTGCTTATTGCCTAAGAAAATGCATGAAACCAACCTAAAGCATACAAAAAATGGCTAGTAAAACTAGCCAGGATGCCCTGGCATCATTCACCACCACCACCATCGGTCACCACCACCGGTGCCCCTTCTTCTTCTTCTTCTTCTTCTTCTTCTTCTTCTTCTTCTTCTTCTTCTTCTTCTTCTTCTTCTTCTTCTTCTTTCTCTACCCTTCTCTCTTTTCTCTTCTCTACCCTCTCCGAGTCCTCTTCTCGGTGACGTCATCACCACCGACTTCCACCACTGTAATTCAAGTTGCCAGCACCACCATTATTGGCCACCAGCCTTTATTTCACCATCCATGCCTATTTATCGCCCATTTTCCATTCACCCCTTCTGCTCTGTCTCAGGTTCCTCTATTTCCTTCATAAGTTTTTGTTAATTTTATTTAATTCAAGTTCTTTACTTTGTTTAGTTAGCATTCTTAGTTTGATTTCTGGTTAGTTGAATTTTAGGTTGTTAAGATAGGGTTAGTTAGTTACTTGTTTTGAATGGCTGAGAATGTTTGGAATGTTGTTTTTGAACTCTAGTGATGTGTAATAGGGTAATTATCACCCAAAAATGTATCCAAACTGTCAAAATACTAACAAAATATTTACAAAGCATAATAGAAATTCAAACTAGAGTGCTTGGAATGGAAATTTATCACCCAAAAATGTGTCGCCAACAGTCGGACGACCTCCCCACACTTTAGATTTTGCACCATTCTCAGTGCTCAGAGATAGGCTCACTGAGATAGGGAAGCTAGATGGTCTGTGTCATGCTGGGATGATGGGGATACCTCGATGTCATCGGCCCTAGCCTCATCCTTATCCTTTGAATGCTCCTCTGGGGTGTCAAGCTCCTCTTGTGCTGGGTCCCAATCTCAGATCTGCAGCTTGATGTTTTCATAGCGCCAGTTGATGCGCCTTTCCATCCACTTGAGCTGCTCCAAGATCTGGACTCCGATATCTCAGGATAATAAGGGCTATGATACTAATGGTACTTATGCGGATGGCTGGTCTGCTACTGCTGAAGTACCACCCCTGCACTTTCGAATCCTTTGCTATTTTTCTTAAGCCAATTTCGGTAAGGAATGAATTTATCCTTACCGAGAATATCTAGGGCATAGTCATCGTCCTCCCACTGAAGTCTGCCCTTTGTGGCCATCTCAGTGACAAGAAATAGGATGGCCGACTTTTGCCAAGGAGCGACTAGAACCTTCCACATTGACTGCCTGACGATCTTAGGCAGGGTGACAAGTTCGTCCTCCAAGACAGCCCACACCAAGATAGCCAAATTAGCAGTAATAGTGGTCTTGTGAGAGCTCAGAGTGGCATAGTTTCCTAGAATTTGTTGCCAAATTCGAGCCTCACGGGTAAGCTACTTGACAAGGATGTCGATGGGTTCCTTCTTATAATCAATGCTAAAGACCCATTCGCTGCCTGAGATGGCAATCTTCTCAAGGATTTTATCCCAATCTAATCTATTTATGGCCCAGTCATGAAGTGCTTTGTCATAAGCACACCTCTGCTTTAGTTTTGGAGGGATTTGCAGCATCTCTGCTATGCTAGCTTTTGTAAGAGGGATTTATTTTCCCCGTAGCAACACAGATTTCAAGGTCACTGAGTAGAAGTTGGCATAGAATTCTATGACCCAACTCTCATTCACATCCACCAGTTGATGCTCAAGGAAACACCATCCCCGAATTTCAATATGCTCATTCACCATCCTACGGAGGTCAGATGGGAGCTTGTCCAGCTGTACTGTCCGCTCGACATGGGGTTTCTTTTTTTGCTTGAATGTTTGACCTTGGATTTCACAATACTTGTTCGCATATTTTTTTGGATCCATTGCCAGAAGTTCCATGTCCAGGTGGGATAATACCACCACACTTTATGGTATAGGCTGCTTGGTCCTGGTGGCTGATTTCTTTCCTCTGCTTGATGACATCCTGAAAAACAATTAACAATTCAATAATCAACGAAGCAAAGGTTAAAACACACAAGTTAAGCAGCAAAAAATAACGAGCAGAGAAAAAAAGAAAGAGAAAGTAATAAAAAGGGGACAAAGGTCCAAATGAAAAGTAATCATAATAATGCATATGGAATTTAAATTGAAAAGAATGCATGAGTGTGTGAAAAGTGAAATGATGGGTAATTGGGTTTGCTTTAGAATTGTATAGGTTGCCATATGTGTTTAGTGAGAGCTTAAGTTGATCAAAGATTCAAATTCTAGTTTACTTAGCCATATACATCCTTACCTTAACCCCAATCCTATTACAACCTTAGAAAAGACCTCATGATATTTGTATAAATATATTGAATAATTTTTTATTGTTAGATGAAGAACAAATCTTAGAAAGTGATGAGCGGATAATTTATACGCTTTTCGGCATTGTTTTTAGGTAGTTTTTAGTAGGATCTAGCTACTTTTAGGGATGTTTTTATTAGTTTTTATGAAAAATTCAAATTTCTGGACTTTACTATGAGTTTGTGTGTTTTTCTGTGATTTCAGGTATTTTCTGGCTGAAATTGAGGGACATGAGCAAAAATCTGATAGGAGGCTGACAAAGGATTGCTGATGCTGTTGGAATCTGACCTCCCTACACTCGAGATGCATTTTCTGGAGCTACAGAACTCCAAATAGCGCTCTCTCAACGGCTTTGGAAATTAGACATCCAGGGCTTTCTAGAAATATATAATAGTCTATACTTTATTCGAGATTAGACGATGAAAACTGGCGTTCAACGCCAGCTCCATGCTGCATTCTGGAGTAAAATGCCAGAAACACGTCACAAACCAACAAAACACGTTACAACTTGGCGTTTAACTCCAACAGAAGCCTCTGCACATGTAAAGCTTAAGCTCAGCCCAAGCACACACTAAAGTGGGCCCCAAAAGTGGATTTTTGCACATAGACTTATTTCTGTAAACCGTAGTAGCTAGTTTAGTACAAATTGAACTTTTTACTATTGTATTTACATCTTGGTTATCCCAGTTCCCTCTCTGGGGCCGGAACCAATGAACACCTTTTTCACTTATGTATTTTCAATGGTGGAGTTTCTACACACCATAGATTAAGGTGTGGAGCTCTGCTTTACCTCGAGAATTAATGCAATTACTATTGTTCTTCTATTCAATTCAAGCTTATTTTTATTCTAAGATATCACTCGTACTTCAACGTGATGGATGTGATGATCCATGACACTCATCATCATCCGTCCTCATGAACGCATGCCTAACAACCACTTCCGTTCTACAAGCGAAAGCTAGAGTGAATATCTCTTGGATTCCTTAACCAGAATCTTCATGGTATAAGCTAGAATCCATTGGCAGAATTCTTGAGAATCCGGAAAGTCTAAACCTTATCTGTGGTATTTCGAGTAGGATTCAGGGATTGAATGACTGTGACGAGCTTTAAACTCGCGAGTGTTGGGCGTAGTGACAGACGCAAAAGAATCACTGGATTCTATTCCGACATGATCGAGAACCGACAGATGATTAGCCGGGCTGTGACAGAGCATTTGGACCATTTTCACTGAGAGGACGGGAGGTAGCCATTGACAATGGTGAAACCCAACATACAGCTTGCCATGGAAAGGAGTAAGAATGATTGGATGACAGCAGTAGGAAAGAAGAGTTTCAGAAGGAACACAGTATCTTCATGAACTTATTTGAAATTCTCACCAATGAATTACATAAGTATCTCTATTTTTAATTTATGCTTTATTTATTTTTATATTCGAAAACCATTATAACCATTTGAATCCTCCTGACTGAGATTTACAAGGTGACCATAGCTTGCTTCAAGCCGACAATCTCCGTGGGATCGATCCTTACTCACGTAAGGTATTACTTGGACGACCCAGTGTACCTGCTGGTTAGTTGTGCGGAGTTGTGACAAAGTGTGATTCATGTTTGAGAGCACCAAGTCTTTGGCGCCATTGTTGATGATCACAATTACGAGCACCAAGTTTTTGGCGCCGTTGCCGGGGATTGTTCGAGTTTGGACAACTGACGGTTCATCTTGTTACTCAGATTAGGTAATTTTATTTTCAAAAAGTTTTCAAAAATCTTTCAAAATTTTTTCTTCTTTTTCGTTTTTCCAAAATTAATTTTCGAAAAAAAATTACAAAAAAATTATAAAATCATAAAAATAAAAAAATATTTTGTGTTTCTTGTTTGAGTCTAGTGTCAATTTTTAAGTTTGGTGTCAATTGCATGTTTTTAAAATTTATGCATTTTTTCAAAAAATTCATACATGGTGTTCTTCATGATCTTCAAGTTGTTCTTGATAAGTCTTCTTGTTTGATCTTCATATTTTCTTAGTTTGTGTCTTTTGTTGTTTTTCATTATGCATTTGTGCATTCATAGTGTCTAAGCATTAAAAATTTCTAAGTTTGGTGTCTTGCATTTTTTTCCTTTCTTGAAAATTTTTCAAAAATAAGTCTTGAAGTTCATCTTGATCTTCAAAGTGTTCTTGGTGTTCATCTTGACATTCAAAGTGTTCTTGCATGCATTATGTGTTTTGATCTTAATTTTTCATGTCTTGTGTCAATCTTGCTGTTTACTGAAAAAAAAAGGAGAAAAACACAAATATGACATCTTTTGTTTTTTCTCTCTCATCATTAAAATTTAAAAATAAAAAAAAATCTTTTCTTTTTTTCTCTCATAAATTTTGAAAATTTGAGTTGACTTAGTCAAAAATTTTTTAAAACTTAGCTATTTCTTATAAGTCAAGTCAAATTTTCAATTTTTAAAATCCTATTTTTTCAAAACTTTTTCAAAAATCAAATCTTTTTCATTTTTCTTTTATGATTTTCGAAAATTTAAAAATATTTTTCAAAATCTTTTTCTTATCTTTATTTCATAATTTTCAAAAACTTTACTAACAATTAATGTGATTGATTCAAAAATTTGAAGTTTGTTACTTTCTTGTTAAGAAAGGTTCAATCTTTAAATTCTAGAATCATATCTTTTAGTTTCTTGTTAGTCAAGTAATCAATTTTAATTTTAAAAATCAAATCTTTTTCAAAATAAACTTCAATCATATCTTTTCAATCATATCTTTTTCAAAAATTTAATTTCAAAATCTTTTCTAACTTCTTATCTTTTCAAAATTAATTTTCAAATCTTTTTCAACTAACTAATTGACTTTTTGTTTGCTTCTTATCTTTTTCAAAACCACTTAACTACTTTTCTCTCTCTAATTTTCAAAAATCACCTCCCTCCTTTTCAAAAATTCTTTTTAATTAACTAATTGTTTTAAATTTTAATTTTAATTTTACTTCTTCTCTTAATTTTCGAAAATCACTAACCTTTTTTTCAAAAAAAATAATTTTCGAAATTCTCCTCCTCTCATCTTTTTCTATTCATTTATTTATTTACTAACACTTCTCTTCATCTTAAAATTCGAACCCCCTCTTTCTCTCAATGTTCGAATTTTCCTCTTCTCATTCTTCTATTCTTTTCTTCTTCTACTCACATAAAGGAATCTTTATACTATGACATAGAAGATTCCTCTTCCTTTCTGTTTTCTTCTTTTTCATATGAGCAGGAGCAAGGACAAGGACATTCTTGTTGAAGCAGATCCTAAACCTGAAAGGACTCTGAAGAAGAAGCTTAGAGAAGCTAAAGCACAACAATCCAGAGAAAACCTTACAGAGAATCTCGAAAAAGAGAGAGACATGGCCGAACCCAATAACAATGGTGGAGGCACAAGGAGGATGCTTGGTGATTATACTACACCTATTTCCAAGTTTGATGGAAGAAGCATCTCAATTCCCACCATTGGAACAAACAATTTTGAGCTGAAACCTCAACTAGTTGCTCTAATGCAATAAAACTGCAAGTTTTATGGACTTCCATCAGAAGATCCCTATCATTTTTTAACTGAGTTCTTACAGATCTGTGAGATTGTAAAGATGAATGGAGCAGATCCTGAAGTCTACAGACTCATGCTTTTCCCTTTTGCTGTAAGAGACAGAGCTAGAACATGGTTGGATTCACAACCTAAAGATAGCCTGGACTCATGGGATAAGCTGGTCACGGCCTTCTTGGCTAAATTCTTTCCTCCTCAAAAGCTGAGCAAGCTTAGATTGGATGTTCAGACATTTAAACAAAAAGATGGTGAATCCCTCTATGAAGCTTGGGAAAGATACAAGCAGCTAACCAAAAGGTGTCCTTCTGACATGCTTTCAGAATGGACTATTCTGGATATATTCTATTATGGTCTATCTGAATTCTCTAAGATGTCACTGGACCATTCTTCAGGTGGATCCATTCACCTAAAGAAAACGCCTGCAGAAGCTCAAGAACTTATTGACATGGTTGCAAATAACCAATTCATGTACACTTCTGAGAGGAATCCTGTGAGTAATAGGACGCCTCCGAGGAAGCGAGTTCTTGAAATTGATGCTCTGAATGCCATATTGGCTCAGAACAAAGTGTTGACTCAGCAAGTCAACATGATCTCTCAGAGTCTGAATAGATTGCAAAATGCATCCAACAGTACTAAAGAGGAATCTTCTGAATAAGAAGCTTATGATCCTGAAAACCCTGCAATGGTAGAGGTGAATTACATAGGTGAACCCTATGAATACACCTATAATCCCTCATGGAGAAATCATCCAAATTTCTCATGGAAGGATCAACAAAAGCCCCAACAAGGCTTTAATAATGGTAGGAGAAATAGGCTTAGGAATAGCAAGCCTTTTGCATCATCTTCTCAGCAACAGACAGAGAATTCTGAGCAGAGCTCCTCTAGCTTTACAAACATAGTCTCTGATATATCGAAGGCCACTTTAAGTTTCGTGAATGAAACAAGGTCCTCCATTAGAAACTTGGAGGCACAAATGGGTCAACTGAGTAAAAAAATCACTGAAACTCCTCCTAGTACTCTCCCAAGCAATACAGAAGAGAATCCAAAAAGAGAGTGCAAGGCCATTGATATAATCAAAATGGCCGAATACAAAGAGGAAGGGGAGAACGTGAATCCCAATGAGGAAGACTTCATGGAACATCTCTCAGACAGAAAGGAGTTCCCTATTGAGGACCTAAAGGAATCTGAGGCTCATATAGAGACCATAGAGATTCCATTAAATCTCCTTCTGCCATTCATGAACTCTGAGAACTATTCTTCCTCTGAAGAGGATGAAGATGTAACTGAAGAGCAAGTTGCTCAATATCTAGGAGCCATCATGAAGCTGAATGCCAAGTTGTTTGGTAATGAGACTTGGAAAGATGAATCTCCCTTGCTCATTAGTGAACTAAATACATGGGTTCAGCAAACCTTACCTCAGAAGAAACAAGATCCTGGTAAATTCTTAATACCCAATACCATAGGCACCATGACCTTTGAGAAGGCTCTGTGTGACCTGGGGTCAGGTATAAATCTTCTGCCACACTCTGTAATGGAGAAACTAAGGATCTTTGAGGTGTAAGCTGCCACATTCTTATTAGAGATGGTAGACAAGTCAATAAGACAAGCTTATGGATTGGTAGAGGACGTGTTAGTGAAAGTTAAAGGCCTTTACATCCCTGCTGATTTCATAATCTTAGACACTAGGAAGGATAAGGATGAATGCATCATCCTTGGAAGACCCTTCCTAGCCACAGTAGGAGCTGTGATTGATGTTGACAGAAGAGAACTAGTCCTTCAATTGAATAGGGACTACCTTGTGTTTAAGGCTCAAGGTTATCCTTCTGTAAACATGGAAAAGAGGCACGATAAGCTTCTCTCAATACAGAGTCAAACAAAGCCCCCACAATCAAACTCTAAGTTTGGTGTTGGGAGGCCGCAATCATGCTCTGAACATCTGTGAAGCTCCCTGAGAGCTCACTGTCAAGCTATTGACATTAAAGAAGCACTTATTGGGAGGCAACCCAATTTTTATTTATCTATATTTCTATTGTTCTTTTATGTTTTATTAGGTTCATGATCATGTGGAGTCACAAAATAATTGATAAAATTAAAAACAGAATCAAAAATAGCAGAAGAAATAGCACACCCTGGAGGAAGAGCCTACTGGCATTTAAACGCCAGTAAGCAGCATCTGGCTGGCGTTTAACTCTAGAACAGAGCATTAATCTGGCGTTGAATACCAGAAACAAGCAGCAATCTGGCATTTAAACACCAGGATTACACCCTGAGGAACGTTGGCATTTAACGCCAGAAACAAGCATCAGCCTGGCGTTAAACGCCAGAAACATGCTACATTTGGGCGTTTAATGCCAGAAACAAGCATCAATTTGGCATTAAACGCCAGGATTGCATACAGAGGGCATTTTACACGCCTAATTAGTACAGGGATGATAAATCCTTGACACCTCAGGATTTGTGGACCCCACAGGATCACCTCAGGATCTGTGGACCCCACAGAATCCCCACCTACCTCAACTCACCTTCTCTCTTCTTCACACAATCCAAAACACTCTTCCCCAAATATCATTCACCAATCACCTCAATCTCTCTTCCCAATTATCCCTTCACCACTCACATCCATCCACTCTTCCCAAAAAATCCCACCTACCTTCAAATTCAAAATCTCCTTCCCACCCAAACCCACCCTAAATGACCGAACCTAAACCCCTCTCCCTCCACTATATAAACCTCTCCATCCTTCTTCATTTTCACACAACACTACTCCCTATTCTCCCCTTTGGTTGAAACACACACCTCTCTCCCTCTCTTTCATATTTTCTTCTTCTTCTTCTATTTTTTCTTCTTTTGCTCGAAGGCGAGCAACATTCTAAGTTTGGTGTGGTAAAAACATACCTTTTTTGTTTTTCCATCACCATTGATGGCACCCAAGGCTGGAAAAACCTCTAGAAAGAGGAAAGGGAAGACAAAAGCTTCCAACTCCGAGTCATGTCCATAGCTCAGTAGTAGAGCATTTGACTGCACATCAAGAGAACCCACTCATGGACCCCAACAAGAGCATGAGGAATTCCCTCATCAAGAAATCCCTGATATACCTCAATGGATACATTTTCCTCCACACAACTATTGGGAGCAACTAAGGATAGGAGCACCAAAATCACTAGGGATCAAGCAACAGAGGCAAGGAAGAGACATATAGGAGCTCAAGGACATCATTGGTCCTTCAAGAAGAAGGTGACACCATCACCAAGGTGGACTCTCTCGTTAACTTCCTTGTTCTTATTACTCTATTTTTCGATTTTATGCTATATGTTTGTCTATGTTTTGAGTCTTTACTACATGATCATTAGTATTTAGTAACTATGTCTTAAGGCTATGAATAATTCCATGAATCCTTCGCCTCTCCTAAATGAAAAATATTTCTAATAACAAAAGAACAATAAGTACATGAGTTTCGAATTCATCCTTGAAATTAGTTTAATTATATTGATGTGGTGGCAATACTTTTTGTTTTCTGAATGAATGCTTGAACAATGCATATTTTTGATCTTGTTGTTTATGAATATTAAAATTGTTGGCTCTTGAAAGAATGATGAACAAAGAGAAATGTTATTGATGATCTGAAAAATCATAAAAATTTGATTCTTGAAGCAAGAAAAAGCATTGAATAAAGAAAAGCTTGCGAAAAAAAAAGAAAAATAAAGGCAAGAGCAAAACGCCAATAGCCCTTAAAACCAAAAGTCAAGGGTAAAAAGGATCCAAGGCTTTGAGCATCAATGGATATGAGGGCTCAAGGAAATAAAATCCAGGCCTAAGCGGCTAAATCAAGCTGTCCCTAATCATGTGCTTGTGGCATGCAGGTCCATGTGAAAAGCTTGAGACTGAGTGGTTAAAGTCGTGATCCAAAGCAAAAAGAGTGTGCTTAAGAGCTCTGGACACCTCTAACTGGGGACTTTAGCAAAGTTGAGTCACAATCTGAAAAGATTCACCCAGTTTTGTGTTTGTGGCATTTATGTATCCGGTGGTAATATTGGAAAACAAAGTGCTTAGGGCCACGGCCAAGACTCATAAAAGTAGTTGTGTTCAAGAATCAACATACTTAACTAGGAGAATCAATTAACACTATCTGAACTCTGAGTTCCTATGGATGCCAGTCATTCTAAACTTCAAAGGATAAAGTGAAATGCCAAAACTGTTCAGAAGTAAAAAGCTACAAGTCCCGCTCATCTAATTAGAACTAATATTCATTGATATTTTGAGATTTATAGTATATTCTCTTCTTTTATCCTATTTGATTTTCAGTTGCTTGGGGATAAGCAACAATTTAAGTTTGGTGTTGTGATGAGCGGATAATTTATACGCTTTTTGGCATTGTTTTTAGGTAGTTTTTAGTAGGATCTAGCTACTTTTAGGGATGTTTTTAATAGTTTTTATGAAAAATTCACATTTCTGGACTTTACTATGAGTTTGTGTATTTTTCTGTGATTTCAGGTATTTTCTGGCTGAAATTGAGGGACCTGAGCAAAAATCTGATAGGAGGCTGACAAAGGACTACTGATGCTATTGGAATCTGACCTCCCTACACTCGAGATAGATTTTCTGAAGCTACAGAACTCTAAATAGCGTGCTTTTAACATTGCTGGAAAGTAGACATCCAGCGCTTTCTAGCAATATATAATAGTCCATACTTTATTCGAGATTAGACGACGCAAACTGGCGTTCAATGCCAGCTCCATGCTGCATTCTGGAGTAAAACGCCAGAAACACGTCACAAACCAGAGTTAAATGCCAAAAACACATTACAACTTGGCGTTTAACCCCAACAGAAGCCTCTGCACATGTAAAGCTCAAGCTCAGCCCAAGCACACACCAAAGGGGGCCCCAGAAGTGGATTTTTGCACTTAGACTTATTTCTGTAAACCCTAGTAGCTAGTTTAGTATAAATAGAACTTTTTCTTATTGTATTTACGTCTTGGTTATCCCGGTTCCATCTCTGGGGCCGAAACCAATGAACACCTTTTTCACTTATGTATTTTCAACGGTGGAGTTTCTACACACCATAGATTAAGGTGTGGAGCTCTGTTGTACCTCGAGAATTAATACAATTACTATTGTTCTTCTTTTCAATTGAAGCTTATTTTTATTCTAAGATATTACTCGTACTTCAACCTGATGGATGTGATGATCCGTGACACTCATCATCATCCATCCTCATGAACGCGTGCCTGACAACCACTTCCGTTCTACAAGCGAAAGCTAGAGTGAATATCTCTTGGATTCCTTAACCAGAATCTTCATGGTATAAGCTAGAATCCATTGGCAGCATTCTTGAGAATCTGGAAAGTCTAAACCTTGTCTGTGGTATTCCAAGTAGGATTCAAGGATTGAATGACTGTGACGAGCTTTCAAACTCGCGAGTGTTGGGCGTAGTGACAGACACAAAAGAATCACTGGATTCTATTCCGACATGATCGAGAACCGACAGATGATTAGCCATGCTGTGACAGAGCATTTGGACCATTTTTACTGAGAGGACGGGAGGTAGCCATTGACAACAGTGAAACCCAACATACAGCTTGCCATGGAAAGGAGTAAGAATGATTGGATAACAGCAGTAGGAGAGCAGAGATTCAGAAGGAACACAGTATCTTCATGCACTTATTTGAAATTGCCACCAATGAATTACATAAGTATCTCTATCTTTATTTTATGCTTTATTTATTTTTATATTCGGAAACTATTATAACCATTTGAATCCGCCTGACTGAGATTTACAAAGTGACCATAGCTTGCTTCAAGCCGACAATTTCCGTGGGATCGACCCTTACTCACGTAAGGTATTACTTGGACGACCGAGTGCACTTGCTGGTTAGTTGTGTGGAGTTGTGACAAAGTGTGATTCATGTTTGAGAGCACCAAGTCTTTGGCGCCATTGTTGATTATCACAATTACGCACACCAAAAAGCATGATTATAGGAGAATTGAGTGAATCAACCCTATACACTTGAGCGAGAATACACATCTAGTGAGGGGTTCGATTGCTCGATTCTATGTTTCCACCTATGATTATCTCCTATCTTGCAAGTTGTAAATTCTTTTCAATAACTCGAATCAATTATTGGATTTGAATTAGTTGTTATTGTCTTTAGCCCGTATGATTATTTTGACTAAGCAAATACATATAGCTTATTAGATAGTATTACGTAGAATAGTTGCATGCATTGAGATAGATTGTATTTAGATAGTTGCATTGAATAAATGTTGATATCCCGTTCTTCTATCTTCCTTACCTTAACCCCAGCCCCATTACAACCTTGGAAAAGACCTCATGGTATTTGTATAAATATATTGAATAATTATTGATTGTTAGATGAAGAACAAATGTTAGAAAGCATGATTAGAGGATAATTGAGTGAATCAACCCTATACACTTGAGCGATTAGAGAGTATACACATCCAGTGAGGGGTTCGATTGCTAAATTTTACGTTTCCACCTATGATTATCTCCTATCTTGCAAGTTGTAAATTCTTTTCAGTAACTCGAATCAATTGTTGGATTTGAATTAGTTGTTACTGTCCTTACCCCGTATGATTATTTTGACTAAGCAAATACATATAGCTGATTAGATAGTATTAGGTAGAATAGTTTCATGCATTGAGATAGATTGCATTTAGATAGGTGCATTGAATAAATGTTGATATCCCGTTCTTATATCTTTCTTACCTTAACCCCAGCCCCATTACAACCTTGGAAAAGACCTCATGATATTTGTATAAATATATTAAATAATTGTTTATTGTTTGTTGAAGAACAAATCTTAGAAAGTATGATTAGAGGAGAATTGAGTGAATTAACCCTATACACTTGAGCGGTTAGAGAGTACACACATCCAGTGAGGGGTTTGATTGCTCGATTCTATGTTTCCACCTAAGATTATCTCCTATCTTGCAAGTTGTAAATTCTTTTCAATAACTCAAATCAATTGTTGGATTTGAATTAGTTGTTATTGTCTTTAGCTTGTATGATTATTTTGACTAAGCAAATACATATAGCTGATTAGATAGTATTAGGTAGAATAGATGCATGCATTGAGATAGATTGCATTTAGATAATTGCATTGAAAAAATGTTGATATCCCGTTCTTGTATCTTCCTTGATGTTTAGCATGAGAACATGCTTTGTTTAAGTGTGGGGAGGTTGATAAGCCACAATTTTATGGTTTATTTTGTGTTAAATTGAGTGATTTTTATCAACTTATCTTGCATTTATTCACTGAATTCATATGTTTTTATGATTTTCTCCTATTTGTGCTTGAATGACTAAAGTATGCTATTTGAAGCTTTAATTAATTGATTTATTTCACTTAATCATTTCGTTTGGTGCCTTGACATGTGTGTTCACGTGTTTCAGGGAACATAGGGTGAGAATGGCATGGAAAAGGTGAAGAAGATAGCATGCAAAAGTGAGGAATTATGAAGATTGGAAGCTTGGAAGCTTTGACAGTCCAGCGTATGTGAAGCTATGGCCGCGTACGCAACCCTTGGGTTTTTGACAAACTCACGTACGCATGTACCTGTCGCGTACGCGAGTCACCCAGAACATGCCTCATTAAAGAAATATGTGAGAGGCAATTCTAAAGGCTAATTGAGGAAGGTATAAAGGGGGATCAACACACAAGATACAATACACACTTAGAGAGAAATTAGATAGTTTTTAGTTTTAAAGAGAGAAACTCTACCTTCTCTCTAGGTTTTCTTAGGATTATTATACTTTTGTTGTTACATTTTGATTTGGATCTTATTTAATTTTAGTTTCCTTCTTGAATTAGTAGTTGTTACACTTTCAATTTCATAGTTACTTGTTAATTGTTCCTTTTTGTTATTTATGATTCTAGTTTGAACTCTTGTGAATATTGAATTTTTTTAATAGAATTTGAAGTTTTATGTTCTCTTTATGTTTATTATGGTATTTAATAGTGATTATATGTAGTGGGTAGTTCTAATTTCTATTTAATTTGCAATTTATTAATGTCTTTGATTAGTGCATACCAAGTATTTGATGAAATGTTTTCTTTAATTATGTAGTAGTTTTTCATACTCTTAGCCTATGTTAAAGGAATTAAGTGACCTTGAGTCATTGGGTCTAATAAACCCCATTTTTAGAGTTTATCTTGTGTTGAATTTAGAGGATTTTATCAACTTTTGTCACATTTATTCAATGAAATAGCATGGTTTCATGAATTTCTCCTAATTGTGCTTAATGGTTGAAAACATGCTTTTTAGGCCTTAAAATAGCTAAAATTTAATTCACTTTAACTCCATTCAATGCCTTGATATGTTTCTTGAGTGATTTCAGACTTATAAGGCAAGGATTGTATTAAAGAAGTGAAGAGAAAAGCATGCAAAGTGGAGAATTCATGAAGAAATGAGCATTTGGAGGATTCATGGCCATGCGCACGCGTCATCCACGCACACGCATGAGAGGGAATTTCGCCAGACGACGCATACGCGTCATCCACGCGTACGCGTGACAAGTGGCATGTGACCAACTTAAAGGCAACAAGCTGGGGGCGATTTCTGAGCCATCCAGGTCCAAATCCAACTCATTTCTGAAACTATTTGATGCAGAATTCAAGAGGGAACAAGGGGGGAGCAATTAGATAGCGTAGGAAACATGCTTTAGGTTAGTTCTAGAGAGAGAAGCTCCCTCTTCTCTCTAGAAATTAGAGTTCTTAGTTTAGTTTTCTCTTAGATTTAGGTTTAATTACTTGTTTTGATTTAGCTTCCTTTACTTTTCCTTGTTGATTTGCTTCAATCTTCTTAGTTTCTCTTGTTGATTTCTCTTTTTTGCCTCTTTTTAGTTTATGAATACTTTTGTTGATTTTTATTTCTTTTAATGCAATTTTATGTTTTATGTTCTTTTCTTGCTTGTTTGTGCTGTTATTGTTATTTTCTTGCATTTGGTAGTTTTAGATTTCATTATTCTTGCCTTTTTACCATGATTTCCTTTTATGCCTTCCAAGTGTTTGACAAAATACTTGGTTGGGCTTTAGAGTAGTTTTTGAGCATTCTTGGCTTGGAAAGAGAAATTGGGCAATCTTGAGTCATTAATACCCAAATTAGATTGGTAATCTAGAGTGATTAATTAGTCTCGTATCCATTAACATTACTTATGGATTGGGATTAACAAGGCTTATTTGAGTTTCTCCCGATGTTGGAGATAACGAAATAGGACTAGCTCTTGTTAACTATTGTATGATAATTAATTACTAGGATAGAAAGCTTTGATTCTCAATTCTTGCCATGAATGTCTCTCTTTAGTATTTGCTGTCCTTAGTTGTTTAATTTACCTTATTGCCATTTATTTTCTTGTCTTATCATCAACCCAACCCCGTGAAACTCATAACCAATAATTGAGCACTCAATTGTAATTCCTAGAAAAAATGACCGGGACTAATACTCTCGGTTATTTTTATTGGATTGAAATTGTGACAACTAAAATTAAACTTTGATGTGAGGATCGATTGTCGGTTTGAGCTATGCTCACAATGAAATTGTTTTGTTAAGTTCTGAACCGGTATAAATCCTTACCATCAGGGTCTAATTGGATTGATGATTTGAGAGTCTATGTTAGTCAATTCGATACTATTAACGCTAATCTTCTACTAAGTTAGTTGGTAGTTAGATTGGGATTTATGGGATGATATTGAATATGCCAATTTGACGTACTTCAATCCTTGAAATAGACTTAATGGGATTAATTCCTCATAATTGTCATTGTATGGTTATTTGACAAGGATAGTGTTCATACCCTGGGTCAAGCTGTCCGACCCGGGATGTTTAGCGACAAGCCGACCGACCTCTTTGGGCCAAATACCCGACCTCTTCAGGCCAAATGCCCGACCTCTTCTCAAAGAGCTCGGCCAAATGCCCGACCTCTTCTCAAAGAGCTCGGCCAACTCACCAAAGGAGCCCAAAGCAGGCCCAAAACGAAGGAACACAGCCCAATCTAAAGGCAGCCAAAGCCCAGAAAGATAAAGGCGGTTCCCTTGAAGATAAGATGACCTCACTTAAAGATAAGATAAAGATATAAGATAACTAACTTATCTTATCCACAGGAGGCCACATCTCACCATTATAAATACACTGGAGCACCCAGGTATAACTCATACTCTGATTCTACTCAATATCTGCTTGGACCCATGCTAACTTAAGCATCGGAGTCCCTTGCAGGTACCCCCCACCCTCCAGGGATGAAGGATCAGCACCATCACCAAGTCCAACAAGTCGGACACGGCGGCCCCAGCCACCATCATCAAGTCGGACACAACATAGAAGATCTCGTCCGAGATCGACCTACAGTTTTAGGTAACCCTCGGAACATTGGCGCCGTTGCCGGGGAACCTGGAAGTCATCCCATCACCATGGCGGACAACCATGACAACGACCATGATTCAGATCTAGAGGATAGAACACCGCACAAAGACGCGGATACTACACCAAAGGATACTCTTCAACCCACCAAAGGCGAGAATTCGCCAAAAAAGGAGGCTATGGAGGCAGTTCAAGATCGCTTAAAGCAACTCGAAAAAAAAAAAAGGTGGAACATCAACAAGAAGCTGAGAGAGACCTACGAAGGGAAGTTAGGTGATGCCACAAGTTAAAGGACAAGCTCCTAAAACTCGAAGCAGATCTCAAGGCCAAAACAACTCGATCCGGTCACGAAGACAGCCCCTACAAAGATCAAGACCCACTCACCAAAGATATCATGAAAGCTAAAGTCCCAAAGGACTTCAAGGCTCCCGACATGATCCCGTACGGTGGCACATTGGATCCAAGCCATCATCTCAGTAATTTCAGAAGAATGTACCTCACCGACACATCGGACGCCATTCGATGCAAAGTCTTCCCGACTACTCTAACGAAGACAGCAATATGGTGCTTCGACAGTTTGTCTCCAAGATCCATCACAAGTTTGACGACCTTGTTAAGAAGATTCCTCGCCAGGTTCTCCACCCAGAAGGGTAAAGAGTCCAAGAAAAGAGAAGATCAATCGGAGAAGATCCCACCACCTCGCCCAATCAAAAGCAAAAAGAAGAAAGAGGTCGGACAAGTTGAAGGTCCACCTCACACCGAAGATGTCGGGCGAGTTTAAGGTCCACCTCACACGGAAGAGGTCGGGCGAGTTAAGGTCCACCTCACAACAAAGAGGTCGGACAAAGTTTAAGGTCCACCTCACACCAAAGAGGTCGGACAAATTGAAAGGCCCACCTCACACTAAAGAAGTCGGACAAGTTGAAGGTCCACCTCACACCAAAGAGGCCGGGCGAGTCTAAGGTCCACCTCACACCAAAGAGGTCGGACAAGTTGAAGGTCCACCTCACACCAAAGAGGCCGGGCGAGTCTAAGGTCCACCTCACACCAAAGAGGTCGGACAAGTTGAAGGCCCACCTCACACTAAAGAAGTCGGACAAGTTGAAGGTCCACCTCACAACAAAGAGGTCGGACAAAGTTTAAGGTCCACCTCACACCAAAGAGGTCGGACAAATTGAAAGGCCCACCTCACACTAAAGAGGTCGGACAAGTTGAAGGTCCACCTCACACCGAAGATGTCGGGCGAGTTTAAGGTCCACCTCACACGGAAGAGGTCGGGCGAGTTAAGGTCCACCTCACAACAAAGAGGTCGGACAAAGTTTAAGGTCCACCTCACACCAAAGAGGTCGGACAAATTGAAAGGCCCACCTCACACTAAAGAAGTCGGACAAGTTGAAGGTCCACCTCACACCAAAGAGGCCGGGCGAGTCTAAGGTCCACCTCACACCAAAGAGGTCGGACAAGTTGAAAGTCCACCTCACACCAAAGAGGCCGGGCGAAGGTCCACCTCACACTAAAGAGGTCGGACAAGTTGAAGGTCCACCTCACACCGAAGATGTCGGGCGAATTTAAGGCCCACCTCACACTAAAGAGGTCGGACAAGTTGAAGGTCCACCTCACACCGAAGATGTCGGGCGAGTTTAAGGTCCACCTCACACCAAAGAGGCCGGGCGAGTCTAAGGTCCACCTCACACCAAAGAGGTCGGACAAGTTGAAGGTCCACCTCACACCAAAGAGGCCGGGCGAGTTTAAGGTCCACCTCACACTAAAGAGGTCGGACAAGTTGAAGGTCCACCTCACACCGAAGATGTCGGGCGAATTTAAGGCCCACCTCACACTAAAGAGGTCGGACAAGTTGAAGGTCCACCTCACACCGAAGATGTCGGGCGAGTTTAAGTCACACCAAGAGGTCGGACAATTCGGGGACAATTCGGGGATATGAGGTCCGACACATACCTCGGAAGCAGAACGCCCGAGCTGATGCATTTTCCAGCCAACACCAAACCAGGGGGCAACAACAGAAGCCTCATCCAGGCTACATTACAAGACCACAACAAATCAATCTTGAAGGCGGTATAAGGGATGTACTCAGGGTCATCCAGCCAATCAGGAATGCCGTCCGGGATCTTAGTATATATCTCAAAGACATAGGTCAACTATGGGGTTACTACCAAACAACTCGGGCAAATAAGGAAACAACTCGGACAATAACAGCAAAACATCAAGTGACAGACGTGGCAGTAAAAGGGAAACCCCAGGATTCACACAAAAGTCCAGGGGCACCCTTTGGAGGCAACAACAGAGTAAAACCCAAATACAAAGGAAAGAACTCGACCTACTTCCAAGAGTCCGAGAGAGAGCTCAGATCAAGGAAGAGGCGTTAAAACGTCAAATGGCCTCAAGATACAATCAGAAGGTAGTACAGCAAAGCTCTGCCAACAACAATCTCATCCTAATCCAAAATGATATCGGAACAACTCGACTTGGAGAAGAAAAGCTAGCATCCAACTAGAAAGGACCATACCAAGTTGTTTAGAAGAACTGGGGAAAGGTTGCTACAGACTGTCCAAACTCGAAGGGCAAGAGCTACCAAGGTCATGGCATGCCTGCAATCTAAAAAAGGGCGCCAAGCCGAGATCCAAAAAGATTGCCCGACCTAGAAAGATAAGTACTAACATGTACACACTCTTATTTTTATATTATTGTTTAAAAGATTGCAGATTCCCTAAAAAGTTTTCTACCAAGACACCTGACTACGGCAGGTCGACAAAGTGAAAATCAAAATTCACTGCTCAACCAAGACGCATTAAATCTGAAGTATTCATCAAGTAAAAAACAGATTCACGGTACGATCTCGATAGGAATGATTGTCCGACAAAGGTGAAAACGCGATCCACCTAAAGGACGATCAAACCGGGACAGAAACCACCATCTACAAATCGGCAAAGATGAACACATAATAATACAAACAAGTTATAAAAGTAATCCCTGAAAGAGACCTGACAAAGGTCCAAGAAAGAGGATTACAAAAATAACTTAGAAGAGGACGACATAAAGAAGTCGGCCTCCTACAAACAAGTTATAAAAGTAATCCCTGAAAGAGACCTGACAAAGGTCCAAGAAAGAGGATTACAAAAATAACTTAGAAGAGGACGACATAAAGAAGTCGGCCTCCTACAAACAAGTTATAAAAGTAATCCCTGAAAGAGACCTGACAAAGGTCCAAGAAAGAGGATTACAAAAATAACTTAGAAGAGGACGACATAAAGAAGTCGGCCTCCTACAAACAAGTTATAAAAGTAATCCCTGAAAGAGACCTGACAAAGGTCCAAGAAAGAGGATTACAAAAATAACTTAGAAGAGGACGACATAAAGAAGTCGGCCTCCTACAAACAAGTTATAAAAGTAATCCCTGAAAGAGACCTGACAAAGGTCCAAGAAAGAGGATTACAAAAATAACTTAGAAGAGGACGACATAAAGAAGTCGGCCTCCTACAAACAAGTTATAAAAGTAATCCCTGAAAGAGACCTGACAAAGGTCCAAGAAAGAGGATTACAAAAATAACTTAGAAGCGACCGACATGAAGAAGTCAGCCCAAAGCTACAGCTTGGAACAACAAGAAAAAGTCGGACCAACAAAAGCTACAGCTTGGACCGACAAGAAGAAGTCGGACCAACGAAAACCACAGCTTGGACCGACAAGAAGTCAGACCAACGAAAGCTACAGCTCGTCGACACGAGAAATTGGACCAACAAAAAGCGTGCGCTAAAAAGGGACATAGCTTTGCCCAAAAAGCCACGGCTCCATGACAAGGCTATCAAAATTGTTCAGACCAACTAAAAAGGTTCTACCAAAGAACACTAAAAAGTCGTCGGACAAGTTAGCCCCAAGGACCACCTCAACCAAGCAGAAAGTGGACAAAACCGGCAGTGATCAAAAGAGGTCGGACAACAAAATACCGACACTCTACAAAGATCCACAAAAGGGACAAAGACATCTCGCAACGGCCAGAGGAATGCCAGGAATGCTTTGCTAAAAGGTACGAAGTCTTGAAAAAAGACACTACTTAAAAAGCAAAAGCACAAATCAAAACGGCGCTAAAAAGTCATCCAAACAGACTATAAAAGGTTTCCCATCAGGAACTATACCTAAAAAGTTGTTGGATTATGACTAAAAAGCCCGAACAGTGAAGACAAACAAGTCGGAAGAAGGCTGAAAAGACCTCTCAACAAACTAAAAAAGGCAATGCCAAACTCGCACAAGATAAAACTACTCAAGATCGACCAAGTCAGGATGCTTGAGTACGACTTCCCCCAAAGAGAGCACGATCTCACGGAAAGATCGAACTCAAGCAGGGGCAAAGTCGTACAGGTCGACGTCAGCTAAGAAGAGGCGCAAGTACAATCTCAAAAAAGAACAAGCCAAAAGGATAAGAAAAAACCTTAAAGCTCAAAGGTGCTTAGCTAAAAGGGATACAACTCCACTCAAAGAAGGCACAATCTCAAACAGGGCTACGTACGTCATCCGAGACTAAAAAACGTTCTACATAAAGAACACTAAAAAAGTCATTTCACTAAAAGTTCGGATATCAAGCCGCAAAGACAAGCTTCGCCAAAGCAGAGGATTGTCGACACAAACTTAAAGCAAAGGCGTGATCCAGAAAGCAAGGGTAGAAAACCCACGCTACCACTCAAAAGAGGTTGGACTGTGAAGTACCAAAACCTCTAGAAAATCTACAAAGATTGCAAAGCAATGAAGAAACAAGCCAGACAGATGCTTGAGCACGACTTCCAAAGAGATTGAAGCTCTGAAAAGCATGATCTCATGGGAGGATCGAACTCAAGCAGGGGCACTGTTCATACCCTGGGTCAAGCTGTCCGACCCGGGATGTTTAGCGACAAGCCGACCGACCTCTTTGGGCCAAATACCCGACCTCTTCAGGCCAAATGCCCGACCTCTTCTCAAAGAGCTCGGCCAAATGCCCGACCTCTTCTCAAAGAGCTCGGCCAACTCACCAAAGGAGCCCAAAGCAGGCCCAAAACGAAGGAACACAGCCCAATCTAAAGGCAGCCAAAGCCCAGAAAGATAAAGGCGGTTCCCTTGAAGATAAGATGACCTCACTTAAAGATAAGATATAGATATAAGATAACTAACTTATCTTATCCACAGGAGGCCACATCTCACCATTATAAATACACTGGAGCACCCAGGTATAACTCATACTCTGATTCTACTCAATATCTGCTTGGACCCATGCTAACTTAAGCATCGGAGTCCCTTGCAGGTACCCCCCACCCTCCAGGGATGAAGGATCAGCACCATCACCAAGTCCAACAAGTCGGACACGGCGGCCCCAGCCACCATCATCAAGTCGGACACAACATAGAAGATCTCGTCCGAGATCGACCTACAGTTTCAGGTAACCCTCGGAACAGATAGTAATCTTGATTTTTATACCTTAGCCAAGAGTCTTTTGCAACTTATACTAAAACCTCAAAACTTACCTTTGCTCATTTCTTGCTTTAATTACTTTTAGTTAGCTTATTTAGTTTTAGAATAAATTTAAATTGATACTTGCTTAGACAATACTTTGACCATTTTTGATTTAGTTTCTTGCAACTTAAGTTTTTTGCACATTAAGTTTTGTTAGTTTAATTTTTTTTTATGCTTATCAACTCTAGATATCTCGACCAACTTTTATACACACATTTGCACATCTTAGGGAGGATGACTCGAGAGTAATATTTTTGGTAATTTTTATTAGGTTAAACTTGTGACAACCAAACTAAACTTTGGTTAGGGTCAATTGTTGGTTTGGAACTATACTTACAATGTAATTCTTTTTACGAAATTCTAAACCGACGTTTGGCCTTCGTCTCTTAGTTACTTCAAAAGAAATATCAATTATCTCTTTCTAAATTGGTTTTTCAATGATGGGACAATTTTGGTCCACTACCTGAAATTTTACCTCCACCTGCCGATGAAAGCTTCAAAGTGTTCAAAAATAAGTTTGATTAACAGAAAACTTGTGTCCCAGTTGACCTAAAATTCTAAATATACATAAGTTATCATTTATTTTATTAATTGGAGCCTCTTATTTTTGGAAACTAATTTACTAAGAATAATTAAATTAATTTTATGATTATTAAAGTTTAAACTAATTATAATTGATTCTATTAATTTGAACTATTTCTTAGAAACTATTTTATTAGACAAACTTAAATTAATTTTTATAATTATTATTATTGTTCCGAGGGTTACCTGAAACGTGCAGCTCGGTCGTCTGGCAAGGCCCGAGGTGGGGGTCTGTGACCCGAGCTTGGTGCGCTGAACGGCGGGGGGTTGTACCTGCAATGACACTCCGATGCTTAAGTTAGCATGGGTCCAAGCAGATATCAAGTAGAATTAGAGTATGAGTTATACCTGGGTGCTCCAGTGTATTTATAGTAGTTGGCTGTGATCATCCCTGGATAAGATATTCTTATCTTATCTTATCTTTTGGGAGTTTTATCTTTATCTCTGTGGAACCGCCTTTCCTAGGCCTTTTCGGCCTTTAGGTTTTGGGCTTCGCTCCTCTTGATGGGCCTTTTCCCTCTATTGGTCCGAGGTCCGACCTCAGGTGTGGGCCTTTAGGACGAGGTCGGACCTTTGGTGGGGTGGCCGAGTTTAGGAGAGCTCGGTCAGGGTATGAACAGTGCCCCTGCCCGAGTTCGTCCTTTTGAGAGGTCGAGCTTGGGCATTAGTAGTTTCAAAATTTGAAAACGGTCGTTTCGGCATTTATTGCTTGTTACCGTTTCTTCCTCGATTTCCGCGCGGGCTCTGTGAAGGCTTTATTTATTTGCCCCTTTCCTTTTTCTTCATTTTATTCCTTTCCCTTCCTTTCGAGCTCCTTTCCTTCTCTGTTCGTCTTCTCCGGTTTCTTTCCGTGTGCTTTTTTCGAAGTTTTTCTTTTGCGCCGCCGTTCTCGCTGCCGTCGTTCTTGCTCTCTTTGCGTTGGAGTTTCGTCGTCTTCTTCCTTTCTTCCAGGTTGGTTTTTTGTTCTTTATTTTCGCTGTGCACATGTGCTTCTGTTTCTTATGCCTGGGTTGTCCCGAAAAGAGGCCCCGCCATTGCTTTGCTTGTATGTAGGGGGGCTCTTTTCTCTTGTTATTTTATTTTCGGGTTGCTGCTTGTTTTTCAAAAAGAACTTCTTTTCTTGCTTCTGTTGAATGACTTTTTGCTGTCTGCCTTATGTGTTTTTTGGCTTGCTGTTTGTATTATTCTTTGTAGGCAAGAATTTTTATGTCTCGAAAGGTGTTTCAAGCAATGTCGACCAAGATTCCAAGTGGTCTAGGTTGGGTAGATCCTGCTCCTCTAAGGGTCCCGTCTGTTGTAGATTCTGAGTACCTGCTTAGGTTTCGTAGGGAGTGTAGTATTTGTGAGAACAGGGAGTCTGAGCGGGATTACGAGCTAGTAGCCCCGGAGTCCGAGGAGAGAGTGTGTTTCCCTCCTTTAGAGAGTTCCGAGAAGTTTTTCTTTTATGCTTATGACTGTTTTTCTCTAAGCTGGGTGTCCGACTTCCTTTTACTGACTTAGAGTCCGAGGTCCTTTGGTCCTGTAATCTTGCCCCTACGCAACTTCATCCAAACTCTTGGGCGTTTTTAAAGCTGTTCCAACTTTTATGTCAGATTTTGGGTGTCTCCCCTTCTGTTTCCCTTTTTTCTTATCTGTTTGTGTTGACGAAGCCGGGGTCGGGTGGAGGGAAGGTGTCTTGGGTCTCTTTTAGGGCAAACGCCGGAAAGAAGTTTTGTACCTTGTATGATGAGTCTTTTCATGATTTTAAGAACTACTATTTCAAGGTCCGGGCTGCTGGGGATGTCCGACCTTTCTTTCTAGATGAGAGTGGGGAGCCTTCTTTTCCTCTTTTTTGGCAGGAGAATGTGGTGTCGGTTAAGTATACCTTTGAGAGCTTAGATGAGGTGGAGCAGGCTTTTGTGGGTGTGTTGAGTAGTTTATGGGGTCGGGCACCTCACTTGGACACGAAGAAAATGTTGGGAGATCCAAGCCTTCTCCGTTCCGAGTTAGGTAGCTCCCGACCTCTCCGAGCTTTTCATCTTTGATATTTTGACTTTATCTTGGTGATTTTTCTGTTTGCGATAATCTTTTTTCCTTTGTTTCTGCAGAGATGTCTTCTCAGGCTGATTCCATGAAGTTCCTTCGTCGGTCGAAGAAGTCTGCGGCTGCTCGGAATATTGAGGCCGAGGCTTCTGCCCGACCTTCTCCACAGAAGACTACCATAGGTGTTCAGACTCGGTCGAAGACCATTCCTACCCCTCAATTTCGAGCTATAACTCAGGATCCTCCGTCCTCCGGACCCGGTCAGCTTTCTCCGTCCTCGACCTTGGGTCCTCCCCCCAAGAAACAGAAGACCTCCCGAGAGCTTGCCGGCTTTAATGACAAGGATTTTGACGCTCTTGGTTGGGTTGAGCAGCACATTCTCCCCCAAACCTATATTTCTACTGATGATGCGTCTATGGAGCATCACTTTCAGTATATGGCGCGGAGCTGTGTTCGGATGGCTAGCCTTCATGCCGCTATTGCTCGGGAGTTCAAGAAAGCTCCCCTTGGGGCGACCAGTTCCCGACTTGAGAAGGCTCGGTCCGAGCTTGATAAGGTTAGTCAGCTGAAGGATGCTAGGATTGCCGAGCTGGAGGAGTCTTTGGAGGAAGAGAAGACTAGGGCTACCGCGGCTGTGGCGGCGGCGAAGACGTCTGAGGAGATGGCGAGGGTGGCGACGGAGAACTACACTAAGCTGTATGCTGAGCTTTTGGAGACGAAGGAGAAGTTGCAGTCAGCCCGGGATGATTTTTATGAGCTGGAGGATAATGTGGCCAAGGGTATGGATGCTATGTTTGTGAACTTGAGGGATCAGGTCCAGGTTCTTGCTCCCGACCTGGATTTGAGCCTATTCAGTACTGATAACATGGTTGTGGAGGGAAAGATTGTTCCTGCTCCTGCCGAGGATGAGGTTCCGGTGTCCGATCCCCAGGCTCCAGCGTCCGATCCCCAGGTTCCGGTTGTGAACCCGACTTCCCCTTTGGCTGAGGATAGATCTGGTATGGAGGTTCCAAGCCGGGGGGATGGTGCTGTTCCTGCGGTCCCGATTTCGATGGTCCCTCCGGAGCCTTCTGTTGATGTGGAGACCGGGAAGGTCCTTGATCCTTTGTGATCTTTTTGGTGGTTGGCCCGGCCTGTGGGTTTCTTTGTTTTTTGGATGTGTTCTGCAAACATTTTGGACATCTTTTTTACTTTAGCTATTCTGTAGCTTTATTATGCCATGCTTTTGTGTTTTTCTGCTTCCGCTTTTATGCTTTTTGGTTGTTTTTGGGTAACAACTTTTTTAGCTAGCGTCTTGAAACTTTTAGCCTTGTTCGCGTTTTAGCTTTTGTGCTTTTTAGTTGTTTTCGGGTAACAACTTTTTAGCTAGCGTTTTGACTTCTTGTCTTCGCTTTTTTGCTTTTTAGTTGTTTTTGGGTAACAACTTTTTAGCTAGCGTTGTGACTTCTCGTTTCGCTTTTTTGCTTTTTAGTTGTTTTTGGGTAACAACTTTTTAGCTAGCGTTGTGACTTCTCGTTTTCGCTTTTTTGCTTTTTAGTTGTTTTTGGGTAACAACTTTTTAGCTAGCGTTGTGACTTCTCGTTTTCGCTTTTTTGCTTTTTAGTTGTTTTTGGGTAACAACTTTTTAGCTAGCGTTGTGACTTCTTGTCTTCGCTTTTTTGCTTTTTAGTTGTTTTTGGGTAACAACTTTTTAGCTAGCGTTGTGACTTCTCGTTTTCGCTTTTTTGCTTTTTAGTTGTTTTTGGGTAACAACTTTTTAGCTAGCGTTTTCTCGAAGTCCTAGTTCTTTGCCGTTTTAAGGCTTTTTTCTAGAGTCCGAGTTTGTTCTCGGACATCGGGATCCTTGAGTACCTCCTTTAGTCAGGTCCGACTTCGTCGTTTGGTCGGCCTTTTTAAGTTATTTTTGTAACTTCTTTTCTATTCGGCTTTTCGAGACATTTCAGAGTTGCTTTTATAACTTCTCACATTAATTTGAACCTCGTCGCTTTATCTTTGCCGACCTTGTATGGCCTTTGGCAAATGATTTTTTGCGTTTTGCCGAGCATAAATTAATGCGCCTTGGTGGGGTACTTTTCTAGGATATGCTTCATCACGAAGAAGAGAAAATAAAGAAATTTGATTAGTATTAAAAAAGAAGAGTATTTACAAAGTGTTTACCCCTTTGACTAGGTCGGGTGTCCTACTTAACCGAGTGTCTCGTTAAAAAACCCTCGTAGGGAAAAAGAGTACACCTCGGGTTAAGTTTTTCTAGCTGTAGTACCGTCTTAGGTTACAGGCGTGCCAGGCTCTGGGCAGCTCATTGCCTTCTAGGTCGGAGATCTTGTAGTAGCCTGTCCCTAAGACTTCTGTTACCTTGTAGGGCCCCTTCCAATTTGCGGCTAGTTTTCCTTCTCCCGACTTTTGTGTTCCGATGTCATTTCGGATTAAAATCAAGTCGTGAGTGGAGAAGCTTCGCTTTATTACCTTTTGGTTGTATCTGAGGGCCGTTCGCCGTTTTAAGGCTTCTTCTCTGATTCGGGTTCTTTCTCGGACTTCGGGGAGGAGGTCGAGTTCTTCCCTTTGTGCCTGAGTGTTGCCTTCTTCGTTGTAGAAGATGGCTCTGGGTGATCCTTCGTCTATTTCAACGGGAATCATTGCTTCCATTCCGTAAGCTAGTCGGAATGGGGATTCTCCCGTTGTAGAGTGTGGGGTTGTCCGATATGCCCATAATACCTGGGGGAGTTCGTCGGCCCATGCCCCTTTGGCCTCTTGGAGTCTTCGTTTTAATCCGGCCAAGATGACTTTATTTGCAGCCTCTGCTTGTCCATTGGCTTGTGGGTGTTCGACCGACGTGAACTGCTGTTTGATTTTTAGCTCGGCCACTAAGTTCTGAAAACTTGTGTCTGTGAACTGTGTTCCATTGTCCGTTGTGATGGAGTAGGGGACTCCGAACCTCGTGACAATGTTTTTGTATAGGAATTTACGGCTTTTCTGAGCCGTAATAGTGGCTAAGGGTTCAGCTTCGATCCACTTTGTGAAGTAGTCGACCCCTACTATGAGGTATTTGACTTGCCCCGGTCCTTGTGGGAACGGGCCGAGTAGGTCGAGTCCCCACTTTGCGAAGGGCCATGGTGCAGTGATGCTTATGAGGTCTTCGGGTGGTGCTTTGTGAAAATTGGCATGCTTTTGGCAGGGGGGGCATATTTTCACAAACTCCGCTGCGTCTCTTTGCAAGGTCGGCCAGTAGAGTCCGGCTCTGACTATTTTCTTGGATAGGGCCCGAGCTCCGAGATGGTTCCCACACATGCCTTCGTGGACTTCTTCGAGGACGCTCTTTGTTTCTGAGGTCGGGACGCACCTCAGGAGGGGGTTTGAGAATCCTCTTCTGTATAATACGTCGTGGATTAGTGTATAATTCTGGGCGTCCTTTGTAAGCCTTTTAGCTTCTCTTCTTTCGGCGGGGAGAGTTCCCGACTTCAGGTAGCTGAGTATGGGGGTCATCCATCCTTGTTGTTGGTCGGATATGTTTAGTATTTCTTCTTCCCTTAACACGGACGGAGATTGTAGAGTTTCTTGGAGGAGACTTCTGTTGTTCCCTCCGGGCTTGGTGCTAGCAAGTTTTGAGAGGGCGTCTGCCCGAGCATTTTGCTCCCGAGGTATGTGCTGGATTTGTATTTCCGGGAAGTGTCGTAATTGCGCCTGTGTTTGGTCCAGGTATTTTTTCATAGTAGGGTCTTTGGCCTGGTAGCTTCCATTTACTTGTGAGGTAACGATCTGGGAGTCACTGAAGATCGTGATTCTCTTGGCTCCGACCTCTTCGGCTAGCTTTAGTCCTGCTAGTAGGGCCTCGTATTCAGCTTGGTTGTTTGAGGCCTGGAACTCGAATTTTAGGGATAGCTCTATCCGTGTTCCTTGATCGCTTTCGAGTATAACACCGGCTCCGCTTCCTGTTTTGTTTGAGGACCCGTCGACATACAGATTCCATGAGAGTGGGGTTCCTGGGGTCTCAGTGTATTCCGCGACGAAGTCGGCTAGATATTGAGTTCTTACAGCAGTCCGGGCTTCATAGTGGAGGTCGAACTCGGACAGTTCCACCGCCCATCGTAGGATTCGTCCTGCCATGTCTGTCTTCTGTAGGATGTGTCTCATGGGTTGGTTTGTCCGGACTTTGATGGTGTGGGCTTGAAAGTAGGGGCGGAGTCTTCGAGCTGTGAATACTAGTGCATAGGCGAATTTCTCTATTTTCTGATAGTTTAATTCGGCCCCTTGTAGCGCTTTGCTTACGAAGTATATGGGGTGTTGCCCCTTTTCATTTTCTCGTATTAGCGCCGAGGCGACTGCCCGATGTCCGACCGAGAGGTATAGCACGAGCTCTTCCCCTTTTAGAGGTCGGGTTAGGATTGGTGGCTGCCCGAGGAATTCCTTGAATTCTTGGAAGGCCTTTTCGCACTCCGGGGTCCATGAGAAGGGTTTCCCTTTCTTTAGGAGTGAGTAGAGAGGTAGTGATCTTATCGCTGATCCTGCCAAGAATCTTGATAGGGCGGCTAGCCTTCCATTCAGTTGTTGTACTTCTTTGACACACGTCGGGCTTTTCATATTGAGTATTGCTTGGCATTTGTCCGGGTTTGCTTCGATGCCTCTTTGAGTCAGCATGAAGCCTAAGAATTTTCCAGCTTCCGCGGCAAAGGTGCACTTTGTCGGGTTAAGTCTCATGTTGTGTTTCCTGAGGGTGTCGAAGATACTGCTGAGGTCGGCCACCAAGTTTTTGTCTTCTTGTGTCTTTACCAGCATGTCGTCGACGTACACCTCTAGCTGTAGCCCGATGTGTTCTGAGAATACTTTGTTCATTAGCCTCTGGTAGGTTGCCCCTGCGTTCTTCAGCCCGAAGGGCATTACTACGTAGCAGTAGTTTGCCTTTGGGGTTATGAACGAGGTCTTTTCTTGGTCGGGTCCATACATCGGGATTTGATTGTATCCCGAGTATGCATCCATGAAGGAGAGGTATCTGTAGCCCGAAGCTGCATCGACTAAGGCGTCGATGTTTGGTAGTGGATATGGATCTTTGGGGCAGGCTTTGTTGAGATCCGTGTAGTCGACGCACATCCTCCATTTTCCATTGGGCTTCTTTACTAGGACCACATTTGCGAGCCATAGGGGGTATTTTACTTCCCTAATGAACCCTGCATCTAGTAGTGCTTGTACTTGTTCTTCTATTGCTTGCATGCGTTCGGGCCCGAGCTTCCTGCGTCTTTGTTGGACAGGTCGGGATCCCGGGTATACTGATAGCTTATGGCACATTAGGTCGGGGCTTATGCCTGGCATATCGGAGGCTTTCCAGGCGAAGAGGTCGGAATTCTCCCTTAAGAGGGTTGTGAGTTCCTCTTTTAGGCCTGCTTCGAGGTTTGCCCCTACGTTTGTTACTTTCTCGGGTGTGTTCCCGATTTGGATCTTTTCGGTTTCTCCTTCTGGTTGTGGCCGAAGATCTTCTCGGGCCTGGACTCGCCCGAGTTCTATTGTGTTGACCTCTTTCCCTTTTAGGCTCAGACTTTCGTTGTAGCATCGTCGTGCTAGTTTTTGGTCGCCTTTTAGGGTAGCGATCCCCTTTGCGGTAGGGAACTTCATACAGAGGTGTGGGGTCGAGACTATAGCTGCTAGTCTGTTTAAGGTTGGTCGTCCGATGAGGGCGTTGTATGCCGAAGTGACGTCGACTACAATGTAGTCGATATTTAATGTTTTGGTTTGTTCGCCCTTTCCAAAGGTAGTGTGTAACGAGATGTATCCCAAGGGACGGATCGGGGTATCTCCTAGTCCAAACAGGTCGGAGGGATAGGCTTTTAGCTCTTTTTCTTCAAGTCCGAGCTTGTCGAAGGCTGTTTTGAACAGGATGTCTGCTGAGCTCCCCTGGTCGATCAGGGTTCGATGTAGGTTGGCGTTTGCTAGAATAATGGTGATCACCATTGGATCGTCGTGCCCGGGTATTATCCCTTGGGCATCTTCTCGGGTGAATGAGATGGTGGGTAACTCGGGCAGGGGACTGTCTTCTCGGACGTGATATATTTCCTTGAGGTGTCTCTTTCGCGAGGATCTGGATGTTCCTCCGCCTGCGAAACCTCCGTTTATCATGTGTACGTGCCTTTCAGGGGTTCGTGGGGTCGGTTCGGCCCGATCTTCGTTATCTCCTCGTCTCCTCTTCTTGGTCTCTTCTCCTTTCTCTGCTATGTATCTGTCGAGTTTTCCTTCTCTGGCTAACTTTTCTATAACATTCTTTAGGTCGTGGCAGTCGTTAGTAGGATGGCCGTAGAGCCTGTGATATTCGCAGTACTCGGACCGATCTCTCCCTGCTCTCTTGTGCTTTAGAGGTCGGGGTGGTGGGATTCTTTCGGTGTGGCACACCTCTCTGTAGACGTCTACCAGGGCGACTCGGAGGGGGGTGTAGCTGTGGTACTTCCGTGGCCTGTCCGAACTGGATTCTTCTTTCTTTTTTGTTCCCGATCTCGATCTCGGAATGAATGGGTTGACTCCTTCTTGGAAGAGTCTCTTAGCTGGGAAGTTTCCTCCATGTTGATATATTTTTCTGCTCGCTCTTGCACCTCGTATAAGGAGGTCGGGTATCGTTTGGATAGGGATTGGCTAAACGGTCCTTCTTTTAGGCCGTTTGCTAGTCCCATGATGGCTGCTTCAGTGGGCAAGTGTTGTATGTCCAGGCAGGCTTTGTTGAATCGCTCCATGTATTCTCGGAGGGTTTCTTGGTTGCCTTGTTTGATCCCGAGTAGACTGGGGGCATGTTTTGCCTTATCTTTTTGAATAGAGAACCTTGTTAAGAATTTTTGGTCAGGTCCTCAAAGCTGGAGATTGACCCTGGTGGTAGATTGTCGAACCACTTCATGGCTGACTTGGTGAGGGTGGTGGGGAAGGCTTTGCACCGAATTGCGTCGGAGGCGTCGACGAGGTACATTCTGCTTCTAAAGTTGCTGAGGTGGTGACTTGGATCGGTGGTGCCGTCGTAGAGGTCCATATCTGGTGGTTTGAAGTTTCGCGGTACTTTCTCCTTCATGATCTCTTGTGTGAAGGGGTCATGATTGTTTTCGGGGGTGGTGCCTCGTTCCGTCCGGTCTTTCAGGTTGGCTTCTATTCTCCGCAGTTTTTCTTCTAATTCTCTGCGCTTGCGAGCCTCCCTTCTCAGATCTTGTTCAGTTTCCTTCTGCTTTTTTATGTCCTCTTCGAGTCGTTTCAGCCGGTCTTGTTGTGCCCGAACTGTTTCCAGAATCTCCGAACTCTTTTCTTTTTCGGGATTTTGTGGATCTTTGTCTAGGAGTGATGCCTTTGGGCGATTCTGTTTGTTTCCCCCTGGAGTGCGTGGTGATAGAGGGCTGTCCGGCCGTTCTCCGGTGTCAACTTCCTCTTCTTGTTCTGATGTAGCGTGGTTATTGTTGGGAGGGTCGTCCGCCATGGATGACTTCCAGGTTCCCCGGCAACGGCGCCAATGTTCCGAGGGTTACCTGAAACGTGCAGCTCGGTCGTCTGGCAAGGCCCGAGGTGGGGGTCTGTGACCCGAGCTTGGTGCGCTGAACGGCGGGGGGTTGTACCTGCAATGACACTCCGATGCTTAAGTTAGCATGGGTCCAAGCAGATATCAAGTAGAATTAGAGTATGAGTTATACCTGGGTGCTCTAGTGTATTTATAGTAGTTGGCTGTGATCATCCCTGGATAAGATATTCTTATCTTATCTTATCTTTTGGGAGTTTTATCTTTATCTCTGTGGAACCGCCTTTCCTAGGCCTTTTCGGCCTTTAGGTTTTGGGCTTCGCTCCTCTTGATGGGCCTTTTCCCTCTATTGGTCCGAGGTCCGACCTCAGGTGTGGGCCTTTAGGACGAGGTCGGACCTTTGGTGGGGTGGCCGAGTTTAGGAGAGCTCGGTCAGGGTATGAACAATTATCATTTAAATTTGGATAAATTAAGATTATTATATAATTTTTCTATATTAAGATATTTTATATAATTGATTTTATAATAACGAGAGTTTAAATTAATTAAGATTTTTATATAACTTTTATTACAATGAAATATTTTGAGAAAAGATAAAAATTATTATTATTATTATAATTATATAAAAATTTTATTTTTAACCGCTATAATTAGAATAAGTATTTGTTTAATAATATTATTATTAAGTTCAAAATCTCTCGAAATAAATAAATATCGATACTCTTTAATAAATTTAACTTTGTTAATACTTTATCATATTTCTTTGGTCATTGTATTACTAATGTCATTTATATTAATAACTTTTATATATTTAATCCTATATATATTATTACTTGTATTTTAATATATATATAATTTTTTTAAATATCCGTTTGAGATATTTATAACTTGAATTTTTGACTCGACAACTCCAAAACATGACACCTGATCTATAATTATTCCTAATCACTATCTAAAATTAATTCATTAATTTCCTTCTGTTGGCCGAATGTCTTAAGGATGTAAAGATAAAGAAAGCCAAACGTGGCTTGCATGTAAACATATATATAAAATCATGACACATATCATTCTATTTATTAATAATCATCATCTTTATTTCATTTGCTTCTTTGTATCACCGAACCAATATGAAAGAGTAAGAGAAGGAGAATTGACCGAGAGAGAAAGAGAGAGAACCGAAGTTACTTTTATGTTCCGGCTTCGATTTCTCATCACCTGTAACTCTAATAAAAAATCTAATAATTTGATTAAAATATTTGTATTTGTCCTCTTTACATGTTAGTGTCACTTTTGTTCGATAGAAATTGATGATGACATAACTCCATTCTCCTTGAAGTTTGGGCCTTTAGTGTTCTTGACAGAGAAATCAATTTTTAATATTTTTTTCTTCGAAGCTTCGAGTATTTTAATTTTATTTAGAAGTAGGATTTTGATGAACGGATATTTTATACGCTTTTTGGGGGTAATTTCATATAGATTTTAGCATGTTTTTATTAGTTTTTAAAAGAATTTTATTAGTTTTTAAGCAAAAATCATATTTTTGGACTTTACTATGAGTTTGTGTATTTTTCTGTAATTTCAGGTATTTTCTGGCTGAAATTGAGGGAGCTGAACAAAAATCTGATTTAGGCTGAAAAAGGACTGCTGATGCTGTTGGATTCTGACCTCCCTGCACTCGGAATGAATTTTTTGGAACTACAGGAGTCCAATTGGTGCGCTCTTAATTGGGTTGGAAAGTAGACATCTAGGATTTTCCAGCAATATATAATAGTCCATACTTTGCGTGAAGATAGATGACGTAAACTGGCGTTCAACGCCAATTCCATGTTGCAGTCTGGCGTCCAGCGCCAGAAACAGGTTACAAGTTGGAGTTCAACGCCAAAAACACGTTAGAGCCTGGCGTTCAACTCCAGAAACAGCCCAGGCACGTGAGAAGCTTAAGTCTCAGCCCCAGCACAAACCAAGTGGGCCCCAGAAGTGGATTTCTGCACCAATTATCTTAGTTTAGTCATTTTCTGTAAACCTAGGTTACTAGTTTAGTATTTAAACAACTTTTAGAGACTTATTTTGGATCTTATGAAATTTTTAGATCTGAATTTTATACTCTTTGATGGCATGTGTCTCTAAACCCCATTGTTGGGGGTGAGGAGCTCTGCAGCGTCTCGATGAATTAATGCAATTATTTCTGTTTCTCATTCAAATATGCTTGTTCCTATCTAAGATGTTCATTCGCACTTCACTATGAAGGAGGTGATGATCCGTGACATTCATCACCTTCCTCACCCTATGAACGTGTGCCTGACAACCACCTCCGTTCTACATCAGATTGAATGAGTATCTCTTAGATTCCTTAATCAGAATCTTCGTGGTATAAACTGGAATTGATGGCGGCATTCATGAGAATCCGGAAAGTCTAAACCTTGTCTGTGGTATTCCGAGTAGGATTCTGGGATTGGATGACTGTGACGAGCTTCAAACTCGCGAGTGTTGGGCGTGATGACAAACGCAAAAGAATCAATGGATTCTATTCCGACATGATCGAGAACCAACAGCTGATTAGCCGTGCTGTGACAGAGCATTTGGACCGTTTTCACTGAGAGGATGGGAAGTAGCCATTGACAACAGTGACACCGTACATATAGCTTGCCATGGAAGGAGCCTTGCAAATTCTGAAAGTAAGAAAGCAGTATGTTGTAGAGATTCAGAGGACAAAGCATCTCCAAAACTCCAATATATTCTCCATTATTAAAGTAACAATTATTTATTTTATGCTCTTTTATTTTTCGTAATTCAAACTGATAATTATAATTGATATCCTGACTAAGAATAATAAAATAACCGTAGCTTGCTTCAAGCCAACAATCTCCGTGGGATTCGACCCTTACTCACGTAAGGTATTACTTGGACGACCTAGTGCACTTGCTGGTTAGTTGTGCGAAGTTGTAAGAAATTTTGATTTTGATATTGGCATTACAATTTCGTGCACCAGGTTTCGATAAACTCTCACCGATTAAATTTGTGTTAGATAGTGAATTGTTGTTGTGCTTGATTATTGGTTAACTTTGATTGACTTTATATTAACTTTTATTGATATATTATTATATATGATTAAGCTTGTGATTCGGTCTTGTTGGTGCTGTCCAAACTGTGATAATATGGCTGATTTAGGACTGTCATTATGTTAGTTTTGAAGAAAATTGGTAAGGTTTAATGACGGAAAAATTAAATTAAAAATTGTGAAAAATCGGTAACAGAAAAGCTTGAAAATGGATTTTAAATTAAGTATATATTTTGAAAGATCACAAGAAAAGATTTTGGTTTTGAAAGAGTATTTGTCACCAACATAAATATTATTTTTGAATATGAAAATATAGTTTGATAAGAGATCTGGGTTAAAAGATAGTAATCATATAAGTTTTGCGGGTATTTTGAGTAAAAAGTAAAAGTTTCAGAGTAATCCAGATATTTTATAAAAAAATCAGGGTTATTTCTAGAAATATGATATTAAATTAGTAATTTTACTAAATATAAAATTAAAATTAGTACTTTTATAAAATGCTGGGTTAAAAGGTAAAATGTCTAAAACTTGAAGTTGGAATATAATTCCTAAAAGTTTAAAGAATAGAACGTTAATAAGCAGGTTTCAATATAAAAATAATAATGTCAATACTCTTTTATTATTAATACAAGCATTACTTGTATTAATATAATATATTAGTATTTTATTTAAAAGATATTATTTTATTTATGATATAATAAATGGGTAAGCAGAAAATTGTCCGAAAAGCTTTAGAAAGACAAATCTAAATTAAGAATCTTTGATTCTCTTTCTATGAGACACTTAACAAAAGGCAAGGAAATAACGTGAAGATAATTCATATTATGAAATGATAAGAAAGAAAAGAAGAAGAAAGAAAATAAAAGAAAAGAAAAAGATCAAGAAAATCTCTACCACAGTAGAGTAGAGAACAAAGAATAAAAGAATTTAAAGAACCTCTGCCACAAGAAAGTAGGGAACATAAGAGAAATGAATGTATTAATTAAAGGAATCTCTGTCACAGGAGAGTAGAGAATAAAGATTAAAAGAATCTAACGAATCTCTGCCACAAGAGAGTAGAGCACAGAAAAGAAAAAAATGTATTAACTAAAGGGATCTCTGCCACATGAGAGAGCAGAGGGCAAAATAAAGAAAAGGCTTTGAAAGACTGTCTGCCACAAGAGAGCAGATGCGACCTTACTTGGACCTTAGTGCCAAATGTATAGTGGGGATGCCATCCCAATGAGAACTATTTTCCAGATGTAAGCATATTGAAATACATTTAAAAGTCACATTGTATGCGACCTGGCCATAAGACTTATATGCACATTGTATGCATTTGGAAAACCATATCTGGGACTTGTACTCGTGTAATGTCGAGAACGGGTAGGCAACTGACACATGAGCTCATGGCCAGCGTAGGACTAGACATGCATCATGCTTGTTTGTGCATATCTCTCTGCTATGTAACTCTGTGATTATGTGTGCTGCATGACTGATTGACTTCTGTGTTCTTTTCTTATTTATGCTTATAGGTGTTCTACTGTTAGTTGCGGTTGGCTAATAATAGTAGAATGAACTTAACTTCTAACACCGAACCTACTAAGAACTCTCCAGTTCTTACCCCCTCTTCCCACCCTTTTCAGCTACAGGTACAAGGGCTTATTGTGAAGCTGTGGAAGCATAGAAGAGTTGTTTTGCGAGTTTAGTTGTGGTTAGAAATTAATTTTGCCCTCACCTTATTAGTTGGAATTTTATCCAGAAGGGTAGTGTTCATACCCTGGGTCCAGCTGTCCGACCCGGGATGTTTAGCGACAAGCCGACCGACTTCTTCAGGTCAGACTATCCGACCTCTTCTCAAAGAGCTCGGCCAATGCCCGACCTCTTCTCAAAGAGCTCGGCCAAATCGCCAAAGGAGCCCAAAGCAGGCCCAAAACGAAGGAACACATCCCAATCTAAAGGCAGCCAAAGCCCAGAAAGATAAAGGCGGTTCCCTTGAAGATAAGATGACCTCAGTTAAAGATAAGATAAAGATAAAGATAAGATAACTAACTTATCTTATCCACAGGAGGCCACATCTCACCATTATAAATACACTAGAGCACCCAGGTATAACTCATACTCTGATTCTACTCAATACCTGTTTAATACCCATGCTAACTTAAGCATCGGAGTCTCTTGCAGGTACCCCCCACCCTCCGGTGACGAAGGATCAGCAGTGCAGCCAGTCCAACAAGTCGGACACGACAGCTCTGGCTGTCTCCCACTAGCCGGACACGTTAGCACCAACCAGTACAGAAGATCTCGTCCGAGATCGATCTCCAGTTTCAGGTAACCCTCGGAACATTGGCGCCGTTGTCGGGGAACCTGGAAGTCATCCCATCACCATGGCGGACAACCATGACAACGACCACGATTCAGATCTAGAGGATAGAACGCCGCACAAAAACGCGGGCACTACACCAAAGGATACTCCTCAACTTAACAACGAAAAGGATTCTCCAAATGCGGGAGCCATAGAGGCACTTCAAGACCGTATAAAACAACTGGAAGAAGAAGCCCTACACCAATAAGAGGCTAAGAAATACCTACAAAGGGAGATAAAGCGACGCTAGGAATTGGAGGACAAACTCTTAAAACTCGAAGCCGATCTCAAGGCCAAAGCTAATCGATCCTCTCATGAGGATAGCTCCTGCAAGGACCAAGATCCATTCACCAAAGAGATCATGAAAACTAAAGGTCCCAAAGGACTTCAAAGCTCCAGACATGACCCCGTACGACGGCACATCAGATCCAAGCCATCATCTTAGCAATTTCAGAAGCAGGATGTATTTCACGGAGGCCTCAGATGCAATCCGTTATTCTCCATCCAGAAGGACAAAGCCAAACACGCACCGAGCCTATTAGGGATCAAGAAAGGAGATCGAGAGAGCCTTCGCAACAACATGGAAAGATTCAACAAAACATGTATGGGCATACAAAGTCTGCCAACAGAAGCAGCTATCAGGGGCCTCATCAATGGTCTATGAGAAGGACCTTTTAGCCACTCAATATCCAGGAAGAACCCAAACATCTCTAAACGAGGTACAGGAACGAGCAGAGAAGTACATCAACATGGAGAAAAACTCTCGACTAGGAGAGATCTCAAAAACCGAACATTCCTCCTCCTCTCGGGATAAGGATAAAGAGTGGCTTAAGTCAGTGGCTTTGTTAGCACGTTTTGTGCTTTTGAAATCCTGTTTTTGAGTTGCATCCTTTATCGGGCTTCTAGATTGTACTATTCTTTCTATATATATTATATGTATGAGCTTAGAACTGTCGTAATCCTTGATTAACCTTTGCTTTACGACATGAGGTAAAGTTTAGGCTAATTAGGGTGTTACAGGTATACATAATAGGATAAAAGAGGTAGTTTCTATTTAATGTTTATAGCTGGTGACTTAAGAATACAAAGTACCATAGGTAGGTTAACTAGGGTGGTTTAGTGAGTGTTCTGTATTGATTAAAGAAAAGATATCAGAGTGTAGAGGAGATAGGTTGCATATATATATATATATATATATATATATATATATATATATATATATATATACTTGTTATATTATAAAACTGAATAAAGAAAGGAATAAATGTTTCATCTGAGCACTCTTTTTTGAAAGTGCGACCCCAGGAAATGGTGGAAGGTTAGGATCCCCTTCTTTGTTTCTCCTGATATTGTAAAATCGCCCCCAACAAGATGGTGGGAGGTTAGGATCCCCTCCTTAGTTCCTCCTAGCCATATGAGAACGTACCTCTTGGATAGACACAAGAGTTGTGGTTTCGCCCCATTTGCTCCATGTTGGTTGGTATAGAGGCTCCCCGGATAGATGCAAGGGTGTGGTTTGCCCCACTTGCTCTGGGTTATGATGAATTATGTATAAAAAGTGCAAATATATGATGTATAAGTGATGTTATGTCTATAATAAATGATTATGAATGAATATGAATGACAATGAGGCTTTTGAGGCTTTTGCACTTATTTTATTTGAGATACGAGTTTTTCTGGATAAAGAGCAGTGGCTTGCCACCACGTACTTCAGGTTGAGACTCGATACTCTATTCATCCTACAACATAAGGGTTACCGGACACATATAAATTCTCGGAAAGGATTTCCCCAATGAGCAAAATTTATATATGAGAAAAAACTATGCATAGACTCTTGGGGATGTGCGTCGAAGGACAGTCTAGGGTTTAGCAGCTGGACTTGTCGAGTTGGCTTGATAATTGACAGATGAGACTCATTAGCCATAGGATAGGCACACATCATATGCATATGTTTGAATTGCTTTCTTGTGCTTTAATTAGGAATGCCTATGTGAATTTAATATGCTTAATTGTTATACTTACTATCTGCATTACTTGTACTCTACCTATGTTTGTCTTTGTCTGCTTGTTTGTCTATGTGGTTTCACCAGAGTTGGAGGATTGGAGGAAAGGCAGAGGATTTGAGGGTTTTAGTACGGTTTTGGTTAAGTTTAGAACTTTAGAGGACCACCCCATTTATGGTTTTCCATTTTAAATCTTTAGGTTTTATAATCTGAGTGTTGGAGTTCTAGGAATGCCTCTGGCTTTCCTGGGACCTTATATATTATCTATGTGGGCACCTTTACCATGCTGAGAACCCCCGGTTCTCATTCCATACATATTGTTACTTTTTAGATGCAGGACGTGATGCACCTCGCTGAACGTGTTGGATTTGCTTTCTTGGAAGTAAAGATCTATCTTTTGGGGCTTTTTTATATTATATATCTAGATATATATGTGCACTTTCTCCGATTTTGTATAAGAACATGTTTTATCCCTCTTAGAGGTTGACTTTGGAGAATTAGGATTTGTATTTTTGTCTTTTGGTTTACTGTTGGGTTGTATCTATATATTCTACCGGCCTTGGCTTTGCAGGTCGAGTTTAGAACTTGATTATATTTACCTGTTGGAACTCTACATTTATATATATGTCTTTTACATTTCTGCATAAGCTTTCTATCTTATCGTTTTGCGTGAGCATTGCAAATCTTCGGTTTGTTTGGATCGTACCTTTTTTTTAGAAGGCTCCTAGCTATATCATCCTTTTTATATATGTATGTATTTTGTTTTTAGAGGTTGTAGCGCCTCACCACCTTTGATTTATGACCTACACGTAAAGCTCTAAGTGGTAGCATGTTACACAAAGAAACTCAAACTCTTGTCATTAAGACAAGTCCTATTGCATGACAGACACTCAGAGTATGCAGTAAAGCATAGTTAATCCATTCTCAAGGCTATAACAGGAACGAACTGCTCTGATACCATATTGTAATGACCCAACTTCCAGCACGTCATGATCGTACCAAAAATAAGGTGTTATTCACATAATTCCTTTATTATCTACTTAGTATTGAGCCTTTATGCGTTAATCTGTCGACATTTTTACTAAAAATTTAAAACCTTTCCAACAAGAACAAATAACACGAATTGACATACTTAATATTAATAATACACTATAGTATTACATATAGAACCAATTACAAAACCTACCTGTTTCGAGGGTTACCTGAAACTGAAGGTCGATCTCGGACGAGATCTTCTGTACTGGTTGGTGCTAACGTGTCCGGCTGGTGGGAGACAGCCGGAGCTATCATGTCCGACTTGTTGGACTGGCTGCACTGCTGATCCTTCGTCACCGGAGGATGGGGGGTACCTGCAAGAGACTCCGATGCTTAAGTTAGCATGGGTATTAAACAGGTATTGAGTAGAATCAGAGTATAAGTTATACCTGGGTGCTCTAGTGTATTTATAATGGTGAGATGTGGCCTCCTGTGGATAAGATAAGTTAGTTATCTTATCTTTATCTTTATCTTATCTTTAAGTGAGATCATCTTATCTTCAAGGGAACCACCTTTATCTTTCTGGGCTTTGGCTGCCTTTAGATTGGGCTGTGTTCCTTCGTTTTGGGCCTGCTTTGGGCTCCTTTGGCGATTTGGCCGAGCTCTTTGAGAAGAGGTCGGGCATTGGCCGAGCTCTTTGAGAAGAGGTCGGATAGTCTGACCTGAAGAGGTCGGTCGGCTTGTCGCTAAACATCCCGGGTCGGACAGCTTGACCCAGGGTATGAACAGTGCCCCTGCTTGAGTTCGATCTTTCCGTGAGATCGTGCTTTTCAGAGCTTTGATCTCTTTGGAAGTCGTGCTCAAGCATCTGTCTGGCTTGTTTCTTCATTGCTTTGCAATCTTTGCAGATTTTCTAGAGGTTTGGTACTTCATAGTCCAACCTCTTTTGAGTGGTAGTGTGGGTTTTCTACCCTTGCCTTCTGGATCACGCCTTGCTTTAAGTTTTGTGTTGACAACCTTCTGCTTTGGCAAAGTTATCCTTGCGGCTTGATATCCGAGCTTTTAGTGACTTGTCTCATGACTTTTTAGTGTTCTTTATATAGAACCTTTTTTTAGTCTTGGATGATGTTCGTAGCCCTGTTTGAGATTGTGCCTTCTTTGAGTGGAGTTGTATCCTTTTTGGCTAAGCGCATTTGAGCCTTAAGTTGTTTCCCAACCTTTTGGCTTGTTCTTTTTTGAAGTCGTACTTGCGCCTCTTCTTTAGCTGACGTCGACCTATATGACTTTGCCCCTGCTTGAGTTCGGACTTTTTCCGTGAGACCGTGCTTTCAGAGTTTCGATCTCTTCGGGGAAGTCGTGCTCAAGCATCCTGAATTTAGTCGATCTTTGAGTAGTTTCTCCTTGTGCGAGTCTGGTATTGCCCCTTTTAGTTTGTTGAGGGGACTTTTCAGCCTTCTTCTAACTTGTTTGTCTTCACTGCTCGGCCTTTTTAGTCATAATCCAACAACTTTTTAGGTAGTGTTCCGATGGGGAACCTTTTTATAGTATGTTTGGATGATTTTTTAGCGCCGTTTTGATTTGTGCTTTTGCCTTTTAAGTAGTCTCTTTTTTCAAGACTTTGTACCTTTTAGCAAAGCATTCCTGGCCTTCGTCTGGCCGTTTGCGAGATGTCTTTGTCCTTTTTTGTGGATCTTTGTAGAGTGTCGGTACTTTGTTGTCTGACCTCTCTTGACCACTTCTGGTTTTGTCCACTTTCTGCTTGATCGAGGTGGTTCTTGGGGCTAACTTGTTCGACGACTTTTTAGTGTTCTTGTAGAACATTTTTAGTCATTCTGAACAATTTTGATAGCCTTGTCGTGAAGCCGTGGCTTTTTGGGCGGAGCTATGTCCGTTTTAGTGCACGTTTTTCGTTGGTCCGACTTCTTTTTGTCGGTCCGAGCTGTAGCTTTCATTGGTCCGACTTCTTCTTGTCGGTCCAAGCTGTAGCTTTCGTTGGTCTGACTTTGTCGGTCCAAACTGTAGCTTTCGTTGGTCCGATTTCTTCTTTGTCGGTCCAAGCTGTAGCTTTCGTTGGTCCGACTTCTTCTATCGACCCTTCTTTTAGCTTTTGTTGGTCCGACTTTCTCTTGTCGGTCCAAGCTTTTAGCTTTTTGTTGGTCCGACGTTTCTCTTGTCGGGGCTCTCCTGAGTTATTTCTGTAATCCTCTTTCTTGGACTTTTGTTCAGGTCTCTTTCAGGGATTACTTTTATAACTCTTTCGTCGTTTGGGCCGACTTTGTCATGTCGGGCTCTCCTTAGTTATTTCTGTAATCCTCTTTCTTGGACCTTTGTTCAGGTCTCTTTCAGGGATTACTTTGATAACTTTTTAGTGGTAGGAGTCCGACTTGGTTATGTCGGTCTCCTTTAAGTTATTTTTTGTAGTCCTCTTTCTTGGATCTTTGTCAGATCTCTTTTAGGGACTACTTGTATAACTTTTTAGTGGTAGGAGTCCGACTTGGTTATGTCAGTCTCCTTTAAGTTATTTTTTGTAGTCCTCTTTCTTGGATCTTTGTCAGATCTCTTTCAGGGACTACTTGTATAACTTTTTGTTTTGGGCTGACTTTGTTATGTCAGGCCCTACTAAGTTAAAGTAATCCTCTTTAATAGGGTTGGCCAGACCTCTTTCCAGGGTTTACTTATAACTTGGGTTGACTTGGTTTGACTTCTTAACGTTCGACCAGTCCTTAAGTTATTATTTTAGCGATTCGTAAGACCTCGTCAGGTTCTTTTTTAGATCACTTTCGATAACTTCTTACATTATTCTGTGTTCATCTTTGCCGATTTGTAGAAAGTGGTTGTCATCTCTAGATCGTCCTTTGGGTGAATCGCGTTTTCACCTTTATCGGACGTTGTCTTTATCGTGATCGTGCAGTGAAATTGTTTTTCACTTTCTGCCGATCTGTTGCTTTATAATCGGGCGTGATCTCTACTGGGATCATTGCTTCCATTCCGTAAATCAATCGGAAGGGTGATTCTCCCGTGGTGAAGTGTGGAGTTGTTCGATATGCCCATAGGACTTGTGGGAGCTCTTCAGCCCAAGCACCCTTTACGTCTTGTAGTCTCCGTTTTAACCTAGCTAGTATGACTTTATTGGCAGCTTCTGCTTGTCCATTGGCTTGTGGGTGTTCTACGGATGTGAATTGGTGCTTGTAATAATGTTTCTGTATAAGAATTTCTGACTTCTTTGAGCAGTGGCACTAGCTAGGGGCTCTGCCTCAATCCATTTTATGAGCACCCCTACAATGAGGAACTTGACTTGTCCCAATCCTTGGGGAAATAGTCCGAGGAGGTCGAGTCCCCTCTTTGCGAACGGCCAAGGTGATGTTACACTGATGAGCTCCTCTGGTAGGGCAATGTGGAAGTTGGCATGCTTTTTGATGTAAAGCTTTGACTTTGTATTTGGGTTTTTACTCCGTTGTTGCCTCCAAAGGGTGCCCCTGGACCTTCGTGTGAGTCTTGGGATTTCCCTTTTACTGTTGTATCTGACACCTGATATTTTGCTGTTATTGTTCGAGTTGTTGCCCGAGTTGTTTGGTAGTAACCCCATAGTTGACCTATGTCTTTGAGATGTATACTAAGATCCCGGACGGCATGTCTAATTGGCTGGATTCCATAGTTTTTTAATGCGTGTTACTGTGGCTGACCCTGAGTACATCCCTGAGTTTGACTTGTTGTGGTCTTGTGATGTAGCCTGGATGAGGCTTCTGTTATTGCCCCTTAGTTTGGTGTTGGCTAGTTTTGAAAATGCATCAGCTCGGGCATTCTGCTCCCGAGGTATGTGTCGGACCTCATATCCCCGAATTGTCCGAGTTGTTGGTGCTGGCTGGTTTTGAAAATGCATCAGCTCGGGCATTCTATGTTTCTATGTGTCGGACTTCATTTTCCCCGATTTGTCCGAGCTGTTTTCTGTTTTTGTCCAGGGTCCCCCGAATTGTCCAAGATGTTTTCTGGTTTTGTCTAGGGTCCCCCGAATTATCCGAGCTGTCCTCTGTAGGATTCTTCCAACTAAGTTTGTTTTCTGTAGGATGTCTTTTATGGGCTAGTTTGGTCCGAACTCTGATAGTGTGAGCTTGAAAGTATGGGTGGAGTCATCGAGAGGTGAGTATGAGGGTGTAGGCAAACTTTTTCTATCTGTTGATGGTTTAGTTCGGTCCCTTGTAGAGCTTTGCTGATGAAGTAGACAGGTTGTTGCCCACTTTCATCTTCTCTGACTAGTGCTGAGGCTATTGCCTGACTTCCCACTGCGAGGTGTAATGAGTTCTTCACTTTCCCGTGGTCTGGAAAGAATGGGTGATTGCCCCAAGAATTTTGAAATCTCGGACGGCTTGTTCGTACTCCGTTGTCCTTTTCAACTCGTCCGACCTCTTTGGTGTGAGGTGGACGTTCAACTCGTTCGACCTCTTTGGTGTGAGGTAGATGTTTAACTCGTCCGACCTTTTTGGTGTGAGGTGGACCTTCAATTCGCCCGATATCTTCGGTTTGAGGTGGACCTTCAACTTGTCTGACCTCTTTGGTGTGAGGTGGACTTTCAACGCGTCTGACCTCTTTGGTGTGAGGTGGACCTTCAACGCGTCCGACCTCTTTTATTTTTCTATCTGCTGCCAGAAAATAGATTATGCAGAATTTTGCCAAACCTCAACTTTCAAAATATTTCAACCAAAATCAGACCAAACCCATACCAACTCCAATTTACCTCATAACTCACCCTTTGTGTCTCAATCTACCATTTATACCAAATTTGTCATTCACCCTTCAATATCCTCAACCTCAAATATCAAATATATAACACTGTAATCATTCCTCCACCAACCACATTCATCAATTTCCATTATCAAATACATTACAATACATTCTTTTTTTAAATCAACACCTTAATCAAATTCTATTCCACTATTTCCAACAATCATCATAATCAATTTCAATCTCAATCCTCAATACCATACTATCAACATCAATATTTCAATTCATCAACAACCCAAATCATCAAATCATCATATACCATCAAACAACAATTCCAACAACCAATTTAATTCAATCCTATCCTATGGGTCACTAGCTTAAGTGTCCAGAAATATTATATATTACATAGAAGAAACTAAAATCATATCTTGGATGATTCCCTATATGAACCAAAACTTAAAATTGAGCACCCAATGAGCTTCCAACCATAAGCAAGCCACCAATGTAACTCCAACAAGCACCAACAAGCTCCAAACTCATAATAATCAAACTATATAAGCATAAACCATCACAAATCAACCTAGGGTTCCATTTAAACATAATATCACAAGGCATTAATGTCTCTTACCTTTTCCAATAGATTTGATAGCCAAAATCCAATGCTAAGCAATGATTAGAGTAAACCTAAAAATCCAAAATCACAAAAGCTCATTTAACTCAAAGTCCTAAAAAATCCAAAATTTTGGAGAGAATAACTCAGAGGATTTCGAGCTTTCCATACCAGTTTCTTATATGGGTTTTGTAGAGTTCTTCACAAGGAACGCGTAGCCGATGACGACACGCAAATCGGAGCACCATAGCTCGAGATATCGCGAAAAGAAGAGATATCTGAATAGTGTTTTCTTCTTCCTCTTCTTTCTTTTCTTTGCTGCTGAGTGTGTGTGTGTGTTTAATGGTGTTGTGGCTGCAAGGGTTCATTAAATGAACTCTTATATATGTTGGACTTGCGCCCAACTTGGGCGCGGTCCAACCCGTTAGCGTTTTTAGTCCGTTTGGCCCAACTTCGGGCCAAACCTTTAAAATTAACGCCGGTTTTCCATTTCTAATATTTTTCTAAAGTTTTTCACTATTTCTACTTTTTTTTTCGTGTAGCACCGGGTAGACTTGAACCAGTTCAACTGATTTAACTGCTAGTTTACAGTTTTTCACGGTTTTTCACAGAAGGCACATTTTCGAAGTTGGTTAAAAACCAATCTTTACCAAAAATTACCAAACCACAAGTTTTTCAAATTTTCAATTCCATAACCCTTATTTCCCAACCAAAATAGCACCAAACATGTTCATATCATATTCATACACCATCCATTCATTTCACAATATACCACATCCCAAACCTCCAATCTAATCAACTTTTACAATCAAATTTTCACAAATTTCATTATCAAACAACTAAAATCTATATTTCATGTTCATGTCATAACTAATCAATCCAACCAACCAACTCAACACCCATTTACATCAAATTCGACAATTATTATCATTATCCACTAAACATAAAAATTCATATACTGATCTTATCCTATGGTCAACTAGCCTAAGTTTTCATGATACATTATATCTTAACTATGAGAAACCAAAACTATACCTTGGCCGATTCCTCCCTAAGATCAAAATAACCAAAAATTCAAGCTTCAAGATTCTCAATCAACTCCAATGATTTCAGCCACCAAGGATATATTCCAAGAGCTCCGATTTGACAATTTCAACTCTAATTCAACATAAACGATGAGCGGATATTTTATACGCTTTTTGGCACCACTTTTATATAGTTTTTATAGGTTTTAGTGTTAAAATCACATTTTTGGATTTCACTATGAGTTTTTGTGTTTTTGGACAATTTCAAGTATTTTCTGGCTGAAATTGAGGAGCTGGAGCAGAAGTCTAATTCAGAGATAGAGAAAGCACTGCATATGCTGTCCAAATCTGACCTACCTGCATTCGTAAGAACTTTTTTGGAGCTACAGAAGTCCAAATGGAGCGCTTTCAACGGCTATGGAAAGCTGACTTCTATAGCTTTCCAGAAATATATAATAGTTTATACTTTGCTTCGGATTAGAAGGCCCAAAACTGACGTCCAGCGCCCAAAGAGCAGAGACCAATGTCCAAACGCCCAGAAAGGACCTCCTAGCTGGCATTCCACGCACAAGAGACTCATAGCACGTGGATCTCATCAAAGCTCAGCCCAAACACTCACCAAGTGAGCTCCAGAAGTGGATTTTAGCACTAATTAGACTGTTTTACCCTTACTAGTCATCTGTTTAGTATTTAAGTGTTATTTTTACATAATCATATGGACCTCTAGAGGGGGAATCAATATCATCGAACATATTCAGCCCCATTTATGTTTTATATTGTGTTTTTACTACAGTATGAGTTTCTAAACCTCCTAGGTAGAGGGGAGGAGCCCTGCTGAGTCCTATGAATTAATAAAAGTACTACTGTTTCTCTTCTATCTGTGTTTGATTAATTCTAAGATGTATATTTGTACTTCATCGTGGTGAATAGCATGTTCTAATAAATTAGCTCTATTCATCACATAAAGATGAACGTGCCTGACAAACACCCACGTTTACTTGGGTTCAGAATGCGTCTTTCACCGGACAAGGACGAACCAACAGCTTGAATATACATCTCTCAAACGGCTAATCCACGACTTCGTTGGGGAATTCTGGAGACATCAGTTCAGCCGATTTCTGGGGAGATTAGCGTCTCTGTGGTAGAGGCTAGAACCCAAAGATGCATCATTCTCTAATTCAGAAGATCCAACCTTGTCTGTGGCATTTTGAGTAGGATCATAAAGGAGAATGGACTGTACGCGCCTCACCCTCAAGTAGAGATGGATCTGCCCAAAACCGGGGGTTCAAATCCGGAGGAGCTTTGGTGGCCTCTCAACCGGCATCAATCACATACAGCCTACCATTGAAGAAATCACTCACAAGCAAAAAGAGCAGCAGTACCAGAGTTAATTCAGAAAGGCAAAGCAACTCTAACTCTCAACTCTATCCTTAAAGTATTAGCACCCTGTTACAATATTTCTTTCATACATTACTCTTACAACTCCATATATGACATAAAATCATACAAAGTTCAACCAACTCCTTCTGATCCGACTGATTAAGACCTGCAAGATAACCATAGCTTGCTTTAAACCACAATCCCCGTGGGATCGACCCTGACTCACTCAGGTATTACTTGGACGACCCAGTGTACTTGTTGGTACTGCTGTACGGAAGTGTAGGGTTTGCGTACATGCACCAAGTTTTGGGTGCCGTTGCTGGGGATTGTTGAGTTTGGACAAACTGAAGGATTGTCTTGCTTCCTAGATCAGGTAATTTCTATTTTATTTGAGTCTTTTAATTTTTGTTTTCTTCTTCTCTAATTTTTGAAAAATCTAAAAAGCTTTTCAAAATATTTTCTTTTCTTTCTTTGATCTTTGTTCTTAGTTTGAGTCTTTTATTTTCTTTTCAAAAAAATATTTTTCAAAAATATCTTCCTTTTGGCATTAATCTTAATCTTTCTATTCAAGCCTTTTCGTTTATGTTCTTGGTTATTTTTCGTTTTCTTTAGGACTTTTTTTCAAAAGCCTTTCAAAAAAATAATTTTTCCTTGTTTAAATCTTGAGTCAAGTCTTTAAGTTTGGTGTTTTCTTTTATTTTTCTTTATAATTTTCAAAAATTGTTTCTTGGTTTTCTAAAAATTTTAAGTTTGGTGTTCTTTTTATGTTCTTGTGTTCTTTGAGTCTTTAAATTTTGTTCTTTGTGTTCTTGTGAATCTTCAAAGTGTTCTTGAGTCTTTGTGTGTTTTGATCTTAAAATTTTTAAGTTTGGTGTCTCCTAGTGTTTTCCTCCAAAATTTTTGAAAATCAAGGGGTGCTAGATCTAAAAATTTTAAGTTTTATGTCTTTTTTGTGTTTTTCTCTTCCATTATTAAATTCAAAAAATCAAAAAATATCTTTTCTAACTTAATTTTAACCATAATTTTCGAAATTAACATTAAAAATTCAGATTTCAATTTCAAATTTTTATCTTATCATATCTTTGTTGTCAAGTTTTCAAAAATCAAATCTTTTCAAAATAAAAATCATATCTTTTTCAAAAAAAAAATCATATCTTTTTCAAATCTTATCTTATCTTTTTCTAATTTCAAATTTCAATTTCAAATCTTTTCTTATTTTATCTTCTATCTTATTTTAAAATTCAAAATCTTTTCTTAATAAATATCTTATCTTCTCTCTCTTTTTTTTTTTTCAAAACTACCTAACTAACTCATCTCCTCCTTAATTTTCGAAAATAATATATCCTCTTCTCTCTCTCTTCTTTTTCAAAACTACCTAACTAACTCTCATTTCTTCTTTATTTTCGAAAACTTCTTCTCCTTTTTTCTCCTCTATTTTTTAAAATTTAACATTCAAATTTTAAATTTTTTTTAAAATTAATTAACTTAATTTTTGAAAATTAATTAATAAATAAAAATAAAAATATTTTAATTCTTATTTACTTTTTCTATTTATACTTCTTCTCTTCTCACTTCTATTATTCGAATTCTACTTTTCTCTCTTCGTCTATCTTCACTTCTTTATCTTCTTTCATTTCTTCTTCACATCTAACTGGAAGCTTTTTGATCCAAATGGCACAAAAAGCTTTCTTCTTTTCTCTTTTCTTTCTTCTTCTTCTTTTTTCACATCTCACTTTAAGGATGAGCTTCTTGTGTATTGGCATAGAGAGTCTTCTTCTTTTCTTCTTTTTTCTTTTCTTCTTATTTATGACCACGAACAGGGATAAAGAACCCCGCTTGACTCTTGATCCTGAACCTGAGAAGACTCTAAGGAGGCGTTTACAACAAGCTAAAGCACAACACTCTGGAAAAGACCTTTTAGAAAGTTTTGAACAAGAAAAGGAGGACATGGCCGAACCTCAAGAGGAGCCAAGAAAGGTCCTTGGTGATTACACCATGCCTACCTCTGACTTTTATGGCAGAAGCATTATTGTACCTGCCATTGGAGCTAACAATTTTGAGCTTAAGCCTCAGTTAGTCTCTCTTCTGCAGCAGAGCTGCAAATTCCATGAATTTTCATTGGAAGATCCACATCAGTTTTTAGCTGAGTTCTTACAGATCTGTGATACTGTAAAGATTAATAGAGTAGATCCTGAAGTCTATAAGCTTATGCTCTTTCCCTTTGCTTTAAGAGACAAAGCTAAGTTTTGGTTGGATGCCCAACCAAGAAAGAGTCATGACTCTTGGAAAAAGCTAGTTAATGCTTTTCTGGCTAAGTTCTTTCCTCCTCAAAGGATGAGCAAGATTAGAGTGGAAGTTCAAACTTTCAGACAAAGAGAAGGTGAATCCCTCTATGAGGCTTGGAAAAGATACAAGCAACTGATCAGGAGATGTCCTCTGACATGCTCTCAGAGTGGTCCATCATTAGCATGTTCTATGATGGTTTATCTGAATTATCCAAGATTTCATTGGATAGCTCTGCAGGTGGATCCCTCTACTCGAAGAAAATACGTACAGAAGTAAGAGAGCTCATTGAAATGGTTGCTAACAACCAATTCATGTATACTTTTAAAAGGAATCCTATAAACCATGGCACCTCTCAAAAGAAAAGGGGTTCATGAAGTTGAGACTCTGAATGCCATCTTGGCTCAAAATAAGATCTTAACCCAACAGGTCAACATGATCTCTCAACATCTGACTGGAATACAAACTGAATCTAGCAGTACTCAGGAAACTTCTCTTGAAGAAGAAGCTTATCATCCTGATCAACCCACCATGGAGGAGGTGAATTACATGGGAGAACCCTATGGAAACACTAACACCCTTCATGGCGGAATCATCCTAACCTTTTATGGAAGGATCAACAGAAACCTCAGCAAGGTTTCAATCAAGGTGGTAAAAACCAAAATAGGTTCAATAACAGACCACCATTCCCATCTTCTCAAGGGAATATTGATGACAAGTCATCTTATGCTAGCTTTTCAAGCATTTTTCACTTGTTTCATTAGGTTTTATGCACTTTCTTGCACTATAAGTAAGTAATTTAGAGTGAATTTTTATGGTTATGTTAAATCAATCAACCATCATTTAATTGACACAAAATCACAGGGTTTAAGCTAGAATTAGTTGATTTTATGAATGATTCAGAAACCTTGTGAATTTGGTGATACTTTGATATGATTGTTTGGTTGCTTGTAGGTGAAGAAATGGTGAAGAAAAGAAAGAGCCATAAAAGCGTAGCACTCAAGGAACAAGGCCAACGCTTAAGGAATGTAAAGGCTGGTAGTGCTCAAAGAGTGAGCGGCGCGTTCAAATAATGAACGCTAGTGGAGAGTCCAAGTGCTCACAGAAGGGTTCGAAGAGGAAGCAAGGCCAAGCATAGTGCTCGAACGTCCTAACGGAGCGCTCAACAATAGCGCTCTAACAAGGCCAGCGCTCAATTGAAGTGAGTGCTATGTTCAAACATTTGAACATTTTCGTGGTCTTCATGGAAAGAAAGCTAGGCGCAACACTCACAAAATGGGGAAACCAATGATCGAAGAGGGGGCAAGGCGCTACAAGGCACCAGCGCTCAAATAAAGTGAGCGCTACGTTCACTTAAGGCAACGTTTTCGTGGCCCTCATGAAGAAAAGAAAAGCTCGCACAAGAGAAGCAAGAGTGCTACGTTCACACAATTAACTGAGTGCTATGGGAAAAGAGGAAATTAGCACAAAGAGAAGCAATGACCAAAGCTCGAAGGGGGAACACAAGGAGCTAGTGAGCGCTCAATTTATTAACCAAATGGAACGCTCCACTGGAGCTAGCACCCTTGGTCCATTTTCAATCAAATGCCATCTTGGATCCACTTCTTCACCAATTTGAAAAGCCCATTCCAAGTTCTGAAAACCAAAAATAGAAAGTGTATAAATAGGAGTTAATTTGATTTGTAAAGGACCTGGAGCTCATTTTTTTAGTTTTCACTTTTAATTTTCATTTGTCTTTGAATTTGGGATTTGGGAATTGGATCTAGCTTTCTGTTTCATTTTCTTTTCTTCTGCAACTTCTACTGTCTGTTCTTGGATTTTGAATTAAAATTGAAGAGCTCCATTGATTCTAAATCTGGGAATCATCTTTCACTCTTCTTCTCAATTGTTCTAAGAATTGGATCTGAGTTTAATTTTTTGTTTTCATTTTCTCCTTCTGCAAATACTTTTCTATTTGATCAAGGGAGCAATTGAGATCTAGATCTGCTGTCTAATCTCATTTCTCTTCTTCGATCTTTAATTCCTCCTTAGGATTTCATAAGTGATTCAAGTTTTCTTGCTATTTTTTTTATTGTTCAAGAAATTTTACAATTCTGTTGGCTACTGAGCTGAATTTCTTCATCTCAGAGCTCTTTGATCTTCTTTAACTTGCAATTTCTTGTTAAATTCTAAATCCCAGTATCCAAATCCTTTTACTCTTCAAGCAATTTACATTTTTCAGCAATTTAGATTCAGTAATTTACATTTCTTTCACTTTAAGTTTCTGCAATTTATATTTCTTGCAATTTAAGTTTCAGCTCATTTACTTTCTTGCACTATAAGTTTCATGCAATTTACTCTTTCTGCACTTTAGATTCTGTCAATTTTTCCTCTCCCTTTCATTTACATGCAATTTAGCTTCTGTTAATCAAAATTCACTCAAATTATCAACTATTTGCTTAACTAAATTCATCACCTAACTAAATTGCACAATCCATCAATCTCTGCGGGATCGACCTCACTTTTGTGAGTAATTACTACTTGATGCGACCCGATACACTTACCGGTGAGTTTGTGTGGAATCATTTTTCCCTCACGAAGTTTTTGGCGCCATTGCTAGGGATTGATTTAAATTGACAATGATTAAGTAGGGTGATAATCTAGATTATGCATTTTCTTTTTCTTGTTACTAAGCACACTAACTATTTGAATTTTTGTTTAAACTAACTTTAATATAACTCTAGCAATAGAGTGAATTGTGTTTTTTGGTTTCTGGTTTTGTGTGCATGACAGAAGCAAGGAGAGAGGTCTCCACCTCTCGTGACATTGATGAGAGAACTCTTCAAAAAATAAGAAGAGAAGCCAGAGGAAAGGGAGTTATTGGTGGAGAGGAATCAGAGGAAGAGAACCAAGAAATGGATAGAAATGCTCCTAATCCACCAGAGGGAGTGGCTAACAACAATGGCCAGCCTCAAAGGAGGGTTCTAGCCTCCTACACTTTTCCTAATCCAAGGCACTGTGGGAGTAGCATCCTTACTCCCAATGTCAATGCAAACAATTTTGAATTGAAGCCTCAACTCATCACTCTCGTGCAGAACAATTGTTCCTATGGAGGAGGCCCACTTAAAGATCCAAACCAACACTTATCCACTTTTCTGAGGATATGTGACACAGTGAAAATTAATGGTGTGCATCCTGACATTTACAAATTATTGCTGTTTCCATTTTCCCTAAGAGACAAAGCTACTCAATGGTTGGAGTCATTTCTAAGTGATAGCATCAACAATTGGGAAGATCTAGTGAACAAGTTCTTAGCCAAGTTTTATCCTCCCCAAAGGATCATCAGACTCAAAATAGAAGTCCAAACATTCACTCAGATGGATGGAGAGCATTGTATGAGGCATGGGAGAGATACAAAGCTCTAATCAGGAAGTGCCCACCAAAAATGTTTAGTGAATAGGATAGACTCCAGAACTTCTATGAAGGATTGACACTGAGAGCTCAAGAAGCACTTGATTACTCTACAAGAGGCTCATTACAACTTATGAAGACAACTGAGGAGGCTCAAAATCTCATTGACACTGTAACAAACAACCAATACTTCTATGGTCATCAGAGGCAACACCAACCAGCTCAAAAGAAAGGTATGTTGGAGCTTGAAGGTGTGGACACTATTTTAGCTCAAAACAAGGTGATGCACCAACAAATCCAACAGCAAATGGAGATGATGGCCCAGAGGATTGATGGCCTCCAAGTTGCAGCAGTGAATACAAGTCAACCATCACCCACATGGGGGCAAAATGAAGAAAATCAAGAAGATCAGCAACAGGAACAAGTTCAATATGTGCACAACCAAGGTTCTAGATCAAATGACTTTCATGGAGATACTTATAACTCTTCCTGGAGAAACCACCCAAACCTGAGATGGGGAGACAATGAAAACCAGCAATCATGGCAAAGAAACTCAAACCAAAATAACCCCAGAAACACAAACCACCAAAACCATCAAAACACTAACCAAAACTAGTACAGAAAACCACAAAACAACCAACTTCAACCCAACCACTATCCACCAAACAATTTATCCACTAACCAAAATAACTATCATCCACCCTTAACCACATCCTATAACCAACCACAACCACCCCCAGAGTCTCAAAGGATCTCTAACTTGGAGATACTAATGGAAAAGATGATAAAGCATCAGACCAGCAAGAACCATGAAGCCTCAATGAAAAACATAGAAAGGAAAAATGGTCAATTGTCCAAGCAAGCAGTAATTGAAAGACCATCCAGTTCACTCCCAAGTGATACCATTCCTAATCCTAAAGAAGAATGCAAGGCAATCTAATTGAGGAGTGGAAAAACTTTGGTGAATGACAAAGAGGCCACCAAGAAGCCAATAGAGGATAACAAGACCAGCAGTAAAGAGCAAGTGACAATTGAAGAAAAGAACCAAGAAAGGCTCAAAGAAAAAGAAGAACCTCAAACTTCAAAGAAGGGGAAGCAAATCATGGAGGAGCCATCACAAGAACAGAGGAAGTTAGTAAAGACTTATACCCCTCCTTTGCCATACCCTCAAAGGTTTAACAAGGAGATCAAAGACCAACAATTCCCTAAGTTCGTAGAGGTATTCAAGAAGCTAGAGATCAATATTACACTTGCTGAAGCTCTAGAACAAATGCCTCTATATGCAAAATTCCTCAAAGAGCTCATCAACAAGAAAAGGAGTTGGAATGAGAAGGAGACAGTAATTTTAACACAAGAATGCAGTGCTGTTGGTTGACGAAATTGTGATCTATTGTCTTTGTACTTGTATGAAATTTAATAATTGTCTCTATTTGAATTCACAACTCCGTTCAACTAACCAGCAAGTGTACTGGGTCGTCCAAGTAATAAACCCTATGTGAGTAAGGGTCGATCCCACAGAGATTGTTGGTATGAAGCAAGCTATGGTCACCTTGTAAATCTCAGTTAGGCAGATTAAATTGGGTTATGGTTTCGAAAATTAATAATAAAAAGAAAATAAAAGGGATAGAAATACTTATGTAAATCAATAGTGGGAATTTCAGATAGCTGTATGGAGATGCTGTGTTCCTCTTGAAACTCTACTTCACTACTCGCTCTTCCTTCAATCCTTCTTACTCCTTTCCATGGCAAGTTGTATGTAGGGCATCACTATCATCAATGGCTACTTTTAATCCTCTCGGGAAAATGGTCCAATGCGCTGTCACTGCACGGCTAATCGTCTGGAGGCATCACCCTTGATTGATAGCTACATCCCATCCTCTCAGTGAAAATGGTCCAAATGCTCTGTCACAGCACGGCTAATCATCTGTCGGTTCTCAATCAGGTTGGAATAGAATCCATTGACTCTTTTGCGTTTGTCACTAACGCCCAGCTTTCAGGAGTTTGAAGCTCGTCACAGTCATTCAATACCGGAATCCTACTCGGAATACCACACACAAGGTTAGACTTTCCGGATTCCCAGGATCCTACTCGGAATACCACAGACAAGGTTAGACTTTCCGGATCCTCATGAATGCCGCCATCTATCTAGCTTATACCACGAAGATTCTGTTGGGGAAACTAAGAGATATGCGCCCGGCCTAATGTAGAACGGAAGTGGTTGTCAATCACGCGCGTTCATAGGTGAGAATGATGATGAGTGTCACGGATCATCACATTCATCAAAGTATAGTGCAACGTATATCTTGGAATAAGAATAAGAGGGAATTGAATAAAAAGTAATAGTAATTGTATTGAAACTTGAGGTACAGCAGAGCTCCACACCCTTAATCTATGGTGTGTAGAAACTCCACCGTTGAAAATACATAAGTGAGAGAGGTTCAGGCATGGCCGAATGGCCAGCCCCCAAAACATGGTCACTGGATCAAAATACAATCCAGGGATCAAAACCAAGATGATAATATGATAGTAAAGAGTTCTATTTATAATAAACTAGCTACTAGGGTTTACAGAAGTAAGTAATTGATGCATAAATCCACTTCCGGGGCCCACTTGGTGTATGTTTGGGCTGAGCTTGGTCTATCCACGAGCTGAGGCTTTTTTTGGAGTTGAACTCCAAGTTATAACGTGTTTTGGGCGTTCAACTCCGGATCATGACGTGTTTCTGGCGTTTAACTCCAGACAGCAGCATGTACTTGGCGTTCAACGCCAAGTTACGTCGTCAATTCCCTAATAAAGTGTGGACTATTATATATTGCTGGAAAGCTCTGGATGTCTACTTTCCAACGCCGTTGAGAGCGCGCCAATTCGATTTCTGTAGCTCCTGAAAATGCATTTCGAGTGCAGGGAGGTCAGATTCCAACAGCATCAACAGTCCTTTTGTCAGCCTTTTTCAGAGTTTTGCTCAAGTCCCTCAATTTCAGCCAGAAATTACCTGAAATTATAGAAAAACACACAAACTCATAGTAAAGTCCAGAAATGTGAATTTAACATAAAAACTAATGAAAACATCCCTAAAAGTAGCTTGAACTTACTAAAAACTACCTAAAAACAATGCCAAAAAGCGTATAAATTATCCGCTCATCACAACACCAAACTTAAATTGTTGCTTGTCCCCAAGCAACTGAAAATCAAATAGGATAAAAAGAAGAGAATATACTATAAATTCCAGAATATCAATGAATATTAATTATAATTAGATGAGCGGGACTTGTAGCTTTTTGCTTCTGAACAGTTTTGGCATCTCACTTTTTCCTTTGTAGTTTAGAGTGATTGGCGTCTCTTAGGAACTTAGAATTTTGGATAGTGTTATTGACTTTCCTAGTTAAGCATGTTGATTCTTGAACACAGCTACTTATGAGTCTTGGCCGTGGCCCCAAGCACTTTGTTTTCCAGTATTACCACCGGATACATAAATGCCACAGACACATAACTGGGTGAACCTTTTCAGATTGTGACTCAGCTTTGCTAGAGTCCCCAGTTAGTGGTGTCCAGAGCTCTTAAGCACACTCTTTTGCTTTGGATCATGACTTTAACCACTCAGTCTCAAGCTTTTCACTTAGACCTTCATGACACAAGCACATGGTTAGGGACAGCTTGGTTTAGCCGCTTAGGCCTGGATTTTATTTCCTTGGGCCCTCCTATCCATTGATGCTCAAAGCCTTGGATCCTTTTTACCCTTGCCTTTTGGTTTTAAGGGCTATTGGCTTTTTCTGCTTGCTTTTTCTTTTTCTTTCTATTTTTTTTTCGCCATTTTTTTGTTTTTTTTCGCAAGCTTCTTCTTGTTCACTGCTTTTTCTTGCTTCAAGAATCAATTTCATGATTTTTCAGATCATCAATAACATTTCTCTTTGTTCATCATTCTTTCAAGAGCCAACAATTTTAACATTCATAAACAACAAGATCAAAAGACATATGCACTGTTCAAGCATTCATTCAGAAAACAAAAGTATTGTCACCACATCAATATAATTAAATTAAATTCAAGGATAAATTCGAAATTCATGTACTTCTTGTTCTTTTGAATTAAAACATTTTTCTTTTAAGAGAGGTGAAGGATTAATGGATTTTATTCATAGCTTTGAGACATGGTTACATACTAATGATCATGAAGTAAAGACACAAAACATAGATAAACACAACATTAAAAACCGAAAACAGAAAGAAATAAAGAACAAGGAATGAATCCACCTTTAGTGGCGTCTTCTTCTTGAAGGACCAATGATGTTCTTAAGCTCTTCTATGTCCCTTCCTTGCCTTTGTTGCTCCTCCCTCATTGCTCTTTGATCTTCTCTTATTTCATGGAGGATGATGGAGTGCTTATGATGTTCCACCCTTAGTTGTTCAACATTGTGGCTCAAATCTTCTAAGGAAGTGTTGAGTTGTTCCCAATAGTTGTTAGGAGGAAAGTGCATCCCTTGAGGCATCTCAGGGATTTCTTGATGATGAGCTTCCTCATGCATCTCTTGAGAACCGTGAAGGGTCTCTCTTGCTTGCTCCATCCTCTTCTTGGTGATGGGCTTATCCTCTTCAATGGAGATGTCTCCTTCTATGATAACTCCAGCTGAGTAACATAGATGGCAAATAAGGTGAGGAAAAGCTAGCCGTGCCATAGGTGAGGGCTTGTCGGCTATTTTGTAGATTTCATTGGAGATGACCTCATGAACTTCTACTTCCTCTCCAATCATGATGCCATGAATCATGATGGCCCGATCCACAGTAACTTTAGATCGGTTGCTAGTAGGAATGATGGAGCGTTGAATGAACTCCAACCATCCTCTAGCCACAGGCTTGAGATCCAGTCTTCTTAGTTGGACTGGCTTGCCTTTGGAGTCTCTCTTCCATTGAGCTCCTTCCACACATATGTCCATAAGGACTTGGTCCAACCTTTGATCAAAGTTGACCCTTCTAGTGTAGGGGCGTTCATCTCCTTGCATCATGGGCAAGTGAAACGCCAACTTCACATTTTTCGGACTAAAATCTAAGTATTTCCCCCGAACCATTGTAAGATAATTCTTTGGACTCGGGTTCATACTTTGATCATGGTTCCTAGTGATCCATGCATTGGCATAGAACTCTTGAACCATTAAGATTCCGACTTGTTACATGGGGTTGGTTAGGACTTCCCAACCTCTTCTTCGGATTTCATGTCGGATCTCCGGATACTCATTTTTCTTGAGCTTGAAAGGGACCTCAGGGATCACCTTCTTCTTTGCCACAACATCATAGAAGTGGTCTTGATGGCTCTTGGAGATGAATCTTTCCATCTCCCATGACTCGGAGGTGGAAGCTTTTGTCTTCCCTTTTCCTTTTCTAGAGGATACTCCGGCCTTAGCTGCCATTGATGGTAATGGAAAAACAAAAAGCTTATGCTTTTACCACACCAAACTTAAAATATTGCTCGCCTTTGAGCAAGAGAAGAAAGAAGAGAAGAAGAAGAAGAAGAAAATATGGTAGAGAGGGAGAGAGGGTGTATGTTCGGCCAATTTGGGTGGGAATGGGTGGGAAAATGGTTTTGAATTTTTGAAGGTAGGTGGGGTTTATGGGGAAGAGTGGATGGATGTGAGTGGTGAGGGGGATGATTGGGAAGAGGAATTGAGGTGATTGGTGAAGGTTGTTGGGAAGTGTGACATGGGGAAGAGTGATCACAAAAACTAGGATTAGGAGGTAAGGTGGGAATATGTTAGGTGGGGATCCTGTGGGGTCCACAGATCCTGAAGTGATTCTGTGGGGTCCACAGGTCCTGAGGTGTCAAGGAATTCCATCCCTGCACCAAATAGGCATGTAAAATGCCTTTGCACACCATTCTGGCGTTTAAACGCCCATTGGTGCACATTCTGGGCGTTCAACGCCCATGTAAAGCATGTTTCTGGCGTTGAACGCCAGTTTCATGCTTGTTACTGGCGTTCAGCGCCAGTTTTTCCTCTCTAGGCACATTTCTGGCGTTCAGCGCCAGAATGTTGCTTGTTTCTGGCGTTCAGCGCCAGAATGATGCTCTGTTCTGGCGTTGAACGCCGGCCAGATGCATCTTACTGGCGTTGAACGCCATCCTGTGTGTCCTCCAGGGTGAAAATTTTTTCTTCTGCTGTTTTTGATTTTGTTTTTAATTTTTATGATTTTTTTCGTGACTCCTCATGATCATGTACCTAATAAAACACAAAATAACAATAATATAGAATAAAATAAAAATTAGATAAATAAAATTGGGTTGCCTCCCAACAAGCGCTTCTTTAATGTCAATAGCTTGACAGTGGCTCTCATAGAGCCACAAAGTGATCAGGTCAATGTTGTATAGTCCCAACACCAAACTTAGAGTTTGGATATGGGGTCTTAACACCAAACTTAGAGTTTGGTTGTGGCCTCACAACACCAAACTTAGAGTTTGACTGTGGGGGCTCTTCTTGACTCTGAACTGAGAGAAGCTCTTCATGCTTACTCTCTTTTGTCACAGAGGGATGGCCATGTGCCTTAAACACAAGGTAGTCCCCATTCAATTGAAGGACTAATTCACCTCTGTTGACATCTATCACAGTTCCTGCTGTGGCTAGGAAAGGTCTTCCAAGGATGATGCAATCATCCTCTTCCTTCCTAGTGTCTAAGATTATGAAATCAGCAGGGATGTAAAGGCCTTCAACCTTTACTAACACGTCCTCTACTATTCCATAAGCTTGTCTCAATGACTTGTCTGCCAATTGTAATGAGAACAAGGCAGGTTGTACCTCAATGATCCCCAGCTTCTCTATTATAGAGAGTGGCATAAGATTTATCCCTGACCCCAGATCATATAGAGCTTTTTCAAAGGTCATGGTGCCTATGGTACAAGGTATTAGGAACTTGCCAGGATCTTGTTTCTTTTGAGGTAGAGTTTTCTGAATCCAAGTATCTAGTTCACTAATGAGCAAAGGAGGTTCACTTTCCCAAGTCTCATTACCAAACAACTTGGCATTCAGCTTCATGATAGCTCCTAAGTATTGAGCAATTTGCTCTCCAGTCACATCTTCATCCTCTTCAGAGGAAGAATAGTCTTCAGAGCTCATGAATGGCAGAAGGAGATTTAATGGAATCTCTATGGTCTCTATATGAGCCTCAGATTCCTTTGGATCCTTAATAGGAAACTCCTTCTTGCTTGAGGGACGTCCCAGGAGGTCTTCCTCACTAGGAATTTCGTCCTCTTCCTCCCTTGTGCATTCGGCCACATTGATCACATCAATGGCCTTGCACTCTCCTTTTGGATTCTCTTCTGTATTGCTTGGGAGAATACTGGGAGGAGTTTCAATGACTTTCTTACTCAGCTGGCCCACTTGTGCCTCCAGATTTCTGATGGAGGATCTTGTTTCACTCATGAAACTGAAAGTGGCCTTTGACAGATCAGAGACTATATTGGATAAATTAGAAGTGTTTTGTTTAGAATTCTCTGTCTATTGCTGAGAAGATGATGGATATGGCTTGCTATTGCTCAGCCTATTGCGCCCACCATTGTTAAAGCCTTGTTGAGGCTTCTGTTGATCCTTCCATGAGAAATTTGGATGATTTCTCCATGATGAGTTATAGGTGTTTCCATAAGGTTCACCCATGTAATTAACCTCTGCCATGGCAGGGTTCTCAGGATCATAAGCTTCTTCAGAAGCTGCCTCTCTAGTACTGTTGGATGCATGTTGCCATCCATTCAGGTTTTGAGAGATCATGTTGACCTGTTGAGTCAACACTTTATTCTGAGCTAATGTGGCATTCAGAGCATCAATTTCAAGAACTCCTTTCTTCTGAGGTATCCCATTATTCACGGAATTCCTCTCAGAAGTGTACATGAATTGGTTGTTTGCAATCATGTCAATGAGTTCTTGAGCCTCTTCAGGCGTTTTCTTTAGGTGAATAGATCCACCTGCAGAATGGTCCAATGACATTTTCGAAAATTCAGAGAGACCATAATAGAATATATCTAATATGGTCCATTCTGAAAATATGTCAGATGGACATCTTTTGGTCAGCTGCTTGTATCTTTCCCAAGCTTTATAGAGGGATTCACCATCTTTTTGCTTGAAGGTTTGAACATCCACTCTCAGCTTGCTCAGCTTTTGAGGAGGGAAGAATTTATCCAAGAAGGCAGTGACCAGCTTATCCCATGAGTCCAGGCTATCCTTAGGTTGTGAATCCAACCATATTCTAGCTCTGTCTCTTACAGCAAAAGGGAAAAGCATGAGTCTGTAGACTTCAGGATCAACTCCATTCGTCTTTACAGTCTCACAGATCTGCAAGAACTCAGTTAAAAACTGATAGGGATCTTCAGATGGAAGTCCATAAAACTTGCAGTTTTGTTGCATTAATGCAACTAGCTGTGGTTTCAGCTCAAAGTTGTTGGCTCCAATGGCAGGAATGGAGATGCTTCTTCCATCAAACTTGGACGTTGGCTTTGTGAAATCACCAAGCATTCTCCTTGCATTATTATTATTTTCGGCTGCCATCTCCTTCTCTTGTTCGAAAATTTCTGAAATGTTACCTTTAGAATAATGTAATTTAGCTTCTCTTAATTTCCTCTTCAGAGTCCTTTCAGGTTCTGGATCAATTTCAACAAGAGTTCCTTTTTCCCTGTTCTTGCTCATATGAAAGAGAAGAAAACAAGAAAGAAAAGAGGAATCCTCTATGTCACAGTATAGAGATTCTTTTATGTTAGTAGAAAAAGAAAGGGGATAAGGAAAGGAGGATGGTTCAGATTTTTAGATGAAGAGAGGTGAAGAGAAGTGTTAGTAATTAAATAATTAAATAGAAGAAGAAAAGAGAAGGGAGATTTCGAAAATAATTTTGAAAAAGGGGTTAGTAATTTTCGAAAATTAAAGATAAAATATAACTGAATTTAAAATTTAAAATAATTAATTAATTAAAAATAATTTTTTTGAAAAAGAGCGAGGTATTTACGAAAATTGAAGAGGGAAAAGTAGTTAGGTGGTTTTGAAAAAGATAAGAAACAAACAAAAAGTTAGTTAGTTGATTGAAAAAAATTTGAAATCAAATTTTAAAAAGATAAGAAGATAAGAAGTTAGATAAGATATTTTGAAATCAAAATTTAAAAAGGATAAAATTTTGAAAAAGATAGGATAAGAGATAAGAAGATTTAATTTAAAAATTTGAAATTACTTACTTCACTAACAAGAAACTACAAGATAAGATTCTAGAACTTAAAGATTGAACCTTTCTTAACAAGAAAGTAACAAACTTCAAATTTTTGAATCAATCACATTAATTATTAGTGAATTTTCGAAAATATGATATAAAGATAAGAAAAAGATTTTGAAAATAATTCGAAAAATATTTTTGAAATTTTTGAAAATAAAAAAAAATGAAAAAGATATGATTTTTGAAAAAGATTTTTAAAAAGATAAGATTTTTAAAATTGAAATTTTGACTTGACTTGTTTAGAAACAACTAATTTTAAAAAATTTTTGACCAAGTCAACCCAAAATTTCGAAAATTTGGAGGGAAATAAGGAAAAGATATTTTTTTTTTATTTTTGAATTTTTAAAGATGAGAGAGAAAAACAACAAAAATACTCAATACATGAAATTTTTAGATCAAAACAATGAATGCATGCAAGAATGCTATGAATGTCAAGATGAACACCAAGAACACTTTGAAGATCATGATGAACATCAAGAACATATTTTTGAAAAATTTTTGATGCAAAGAAAACATGCAAGACACCAAACTTAGAAATTTTTAATGCTTGGAAAATATGAATGCAAAGATGCACATGAAAAACAAGAAAAGACACAAAACAAGAAAACATCAAGATCAAACAAGAAGACTTATCAAGAACAACTTGAAGATCATGAAGAACACTATGAATGCATGGAATTTTTGAAAAATGCAAGAAAAATTTTTAAAGCATGCAATTGACACCAAACTTAAAAATTGACTCAAGACTCAAACAAGAAACACAAAATATTTTTGGTTTTTATGATTTTATGATTTTTTTTGGATTTTTATTTTTTTTTTCAAAAATATAGTTTAGAAAAACGAAAAATAAAAGAAAAATTTTGAAAAAGATTTTTGAAAAGAAAATTACCTAATCTGAGCAACAAGATGAACCGTCAGTTGTCCATACTCGAACAATCCCCAGCAACGGCGCCAAAAACTTGGTTGACGAAATTGTGATCTATTGTCTTTGTACTTGTATGAAATTTAATAATTCTCTCTATTTGAATTCACAACTCCGTTCAACTAACCAGCAAGTGTACTGGGTCGTCCAAGTAATAAACCTTACGTGAGTAAGTGTCGATCCCACAGAGATTGTTGGTATGAAGCAAGCTATGGTCACCTTGTAAATCTCAGTTAGGCAGATTAAATTGGGTTATGGTTTCGAAAATTAATAATAAAAAGAAAATAAAAGGGATAGAAATACTTATGTAAATCAATAGTGGGAATTTCAGATAGGTGTATTGAGATGCTGTGTTCCTCTTGAAACTCTACTTCACTACTCGCTCTTCCTTCAATCCTTCTTACTCCTTTCCATGGCAAGTTGTATGTAGGGCATCACTATCATTAATGGCTACTTTTAATCCTCTCGGGAAAATGGTCCTATGCGCTGTCACTGCACGGCTAATCGTCTGGAGGCATCACCCTTGATTGATAGCTACATCCCATCCTCTCAGTGAAAATGGTCCAAATGCTCTGTCACAGTACGGCTAATCATCTGTCGGTTCTCAATCAGGTTGGAATAGAATCCATTGACTCTTTTGCGTTTGTCACTAACGCCCAGCCTTCAAGAGTTTGAAGCTTGTCACAGTCATTCAATACCGGAATCCTACTCGGAATACCACAGACAAGGTTAGACTTTCCAGATTCCCAGGATCCTACTCGGAATACCACAGACAAGGTTAGACTTTTCGGATCCTCATGAATGCCGCCATCTATCTAGCTTATACCACGAAGATTCTGTTGGGGAATCTAAGAGATATGCGCCCGGCATAAGGTAGAACGGAAGTGGTTGTCAATCACGCGCGTTCATAGGTGAGAATGATGATGAGTGTCACGGATCATCACATTCATCAAAGTATTGTGCAACGTATATCTTGGAATAAGAATAAGAGGGAATTGAATAAAAAGTAATAGTAATTGTATTGAAACTTGAGGTACAGCAGAGCTCCACACCCTTAATCTATGGTGTGTAGAAACTCCACCGTTGAAAATATATAAGTGAGAGAGGTTCAGGCATGGCCGAATGGCCAGCCCCCAAAACGTGGTCACTGGATCAAAATACAATCCAGGGATCAAAACCAAGATGATAATATGATAGTAAAGAGTTCTATTTATAATAAACTAGCTACTAGGGTTTACAGAAGTAAGTAATTGATGCATAAATCCACTTCCGGGGCCCACTTGGTGTATGTTTGGGCTGAGCTTGGTCTATCCACGAGCTGAGGCTTTTCTTGGAGTTGAACTCCAAGTTATAACGTGTTTTGGGCGTTCAACTCCGGATCATGACGTGTTTCTGGCGTTTAACTCCAGATAGCAGCATGTACTTGGCGTTCAACGCCAAGTTACGTCGTCAATTCCCGAATAAAGTATGGACTATTATATATTGCTGGAAAGCTCTGGATGTCTACTTTCCAACGCCGTTGAGAGCGCGCCAATTAAAGTTCTGTAGCTCCAGAAAATCCATGTCGAGTGCAGGGAGGTCAGATTCCAACAGCATCAGCAGTCCTTTTGTCAGCCTTTTTCAGAGTTTTGCTCAAGTCCCTCAATTTCAGCCAGAAATTACCTGAAATTACAGAAAAACACACAAACTCATAGTAAAGTCCAGAAATGTGAATTTAACATAAAAACTAATGAAAACATCCCTAAAAGTAGATTGAACTTACTAAAAACTACCTAAAAACAATGCCAAAAAGCGTATAAATTATCCGCTCATCAGCTGTCGTCTAAAGAGGCCTTCCTCCAAAGCTCAAACATCTAGGAAGCTTCATCCTATCCTACACTATAGGCAACAGAACATTGGATAAAGCTCTCTGTGACTTAGGAGCTAGCATCAATTTGATGCCCCTCTCGCTAATGAAGAAGCTTGCAATAGAGGAATTCAAGCCTACCAGGATGTCACTCCAAATGGCTGACAGATCACTTAAGATACCAAATAGGGTTGTGGAAAATTTTTTAGTAAAGATTGGAGAGTTCATTTTCCCTACTGACTTTGTTATCCTAGACATGGAAGAAGAGGCACACAGTTCAATTATATTGGGACGTCCTTTCTTAGCAACAGCAAGAGCCATCATTGATGTGGAGAAAAAGGAGATGACACTCAGGGTGCATGATGAAAAGATGATCAACAATGTCTTCAAAATCATGCAATACCCTCTAGAGAAGGAAAGGCATATAAGAGTGGAGATGATAGAAGAAGTGGACGAGGAGCTACTGGAAGATGACAACCAGGAGGAACAAGAAGAGGAAATAGAGGTGGAACAAGAGTTCATAGAAGAGGAAGTGGTGGAGATCGCCATTGAAGGCAAGGAAAAGGAGAAGCCAAAAAAGAGTTAAAGCCTCTTCCCCCTCATCTCAAATATGTGTTTCTTGGAGAAGAAGAGGCCCTGCCAATGATCATAAACTCCTTCTTGAACATGGAAGAAGAAACAAAACTGATTGAAGTGTTAAAAGCTCACAAGACAGCCTTGGGTTGGACAATTAAGGATATCAAAGGCATTAGCCCTGCCATTTGTATGCATAAAATTCTATTAGAGGAAGATTCAAAGACTGTGGTTCAACCCCAAAGAAGACTTAACCCAACCTTGAAGGAGGTGGTTCAAAAAGAAGTGATGAAGCTATGGAATGCTGGGATAATCTTTCCAATCTCTGACAGTGATGAGCGGATAATTTATACGCTTTCTGGCATTATTTTTAGGTAGATTTTAGTATGATTTAGTTAGTTTTTAGTAAATAATTATTAGTTTTTAAGCAAAATTCACATTTCTGTACTTTACTATGAGTTTGTGTGTTTTTCTGTGATTTCAGGTATTTTCTGGCTGAAATTGAGGGACCTGAGCAAAAATCTGATTCAAAGGTTGAAAAAGGACTACAGATGCTATTGGATTCTAACCTCCCTACACTCGAAATGGATTTTCTAGAGCTACAGAAGCCCAATTGACGCGCTCTCAATTGCGTTGGAAAGTAGACATCCTGGGCTTTCCAGCATTATATAATAGTCCATACTTTGTCCGAGTTTTGACGACGTAAACTGGTGTTCAAATGCCAACTCCCTGCCCTACTCTGGCATTAAACACCAGAAACAGGATAAAAGCTAAAGTTAAATGCCCAATTGGCATGAAAGCTGGCGTTTAACTCCAAGAAAAGTCTCTACACATGAAAGCTTCAATGCTCAGCCCAAGCACACACCAAGTGGGCCCGGAAGTGGATTTCTGCATCATTTACTTATTTCTGTAAACCCTAGTAACTAGTCTAGTATAAATAGGACCTTTTACTATTGTACTCACATCTTTGGATTATCCTTAGATCATCTTTGGAACGTTTTTCCTTAGACTTGGAGGCTGGCCACTCGGTCATGCCTAGACTATTTTCACTTGTCTATTTTCAACGGTGGAGTTTCTACACCTCAAAGATTAAGGTGTGGAGCTCTGCTATTCCTCGAGTATTAATGCAATGTACTGTTGTTCTTCTATTCAATTCAAGCTTATTCTTATTCAAAGATATTTGTTCGCACACAAGAACATAATGAATGTGATAATTATGTGACACTCATCACCATTCTCACTTATGAACGCGTGCTTGACAAATACTTCCGTTCTACATGAAAACAAGCTTGAATGCATATCTCTTGGGTCTCTAATCAATGATTCACATCATTTTCCCTCTGACAATGGGGCATCTAAATCTGAAATTAGAATCTTCGTGGTATAAGCTAGAATCAATTGGCAGCATTCATGAGATCCAGAAAGTCTAAACCTTGTCTGTGGGATTTGATGACATGTCACCATGTCATGTTTTTCTATGCTTTTTCATACAAGAAATTTATGATTAATGCTTAAATATTGCATTCTTTGGTGCTTAAATGGTACATTTCTTTGATCTTTTGATTTGATAAACTTTGTAGGAAATAAGAAGAAAAAGAAGCAAAAAGAGCACAAAATAAGCTAAAAAGAAGAAAAGAGGAATTTTGGGCACACTTTGAAGTTGGAGCACACTTTGGAGGCTTAGGCCACGCTTCTAAAAAGCGTGACCCATGACCAAATCAAGGAAGAAAAGCGTGGCCCAAAGGAAGAAAAGCGTGGCTCAAAACAAGGAGGAAGAGAGGACAAAAACTTTTGGGTGAAAAGTTAGCCTCAAAGTTAGACCCCTAACTTTGAGGCTAACGTGAGAATTGAAAAATTTGTCCCAGGGCTACTCAACGTTTGCGCCAACGTTAGCCCCCTAACTTGGAGGCTAACGTTGGCATGAAAAATTTGTCCCAGGGGCTACTCACGTTTGCGCCAACGTTAAGACCCCTAACTTGGAGGCTAACGTTGGCGCCACACACCACAACAGCTTGAAGGGGTATACTTCCAACAAGAATAACTTGAGCTACAGAGCTCCAAATGAGGTGATTCAAGAAGCATTGGAAAGTAGGAATCAAGAGCTTTTCAAGCATATATGGCACTGCATGGTGGACACTAAAATTGAGGGAGAAAACTGCCCCGCAATGTGCATAAACGAACATGGTGGCAACCTGCAGTGAGGCCAACTGACCTCTGCACCTTCAACGGAGTATAACTCGAGCTGTAAAGCTCCAATTGATGCGCTTCCAACGGCAATGGAAAGTAGACATTCAGGGCTTTCTAACAATGTATAATAGTATGGGGTGGACAATACGTTTGGGCCTCCAGAACTGGCGTTTTCGCTAACGTTTGAGGCAAACTTTACCTCAAACGCTGCACACCAAAGCCAGCAACCATGCCTTCTTCAAATGATCATAACTTGAGTTGTAGATGTCCAATTGAAGTGATTCCAAGTGGATTAGAAAGCTGACATTTAGAGCTTTCCAACCATATATGATAGTCTATATTGGGCATAAAAATTGGCAACATGACAAGAGGACAAAGTTGGCGCCACAAGCACACAAGGCAAGGCCAACGTTAGGGTCAAAGTTAGACCCCTAACGTTGGCACCAACGTGAGTAGCAGCAAAATGATGCTAGCTGCTATGAAAAGTTGGGGCCAAAGTTAGACCCCTAACTTTGGCTCAAACTTTTACTCCAACTTTTGCAAATTCAAACCCGGTTCACTTCGGTTCCTCCTCAAACTCCAAGAGCAATCAACCAAGGCCTCTCTCAACCCAATTCCATCAAGAGAAAGGGCCCATGATCATCACTCAAAGGCACAAGAAATAGATAAAATAGGAATTTCATTTAATTGTAATTTGTTTTTAATTTCATTTTCATTTCCATTTTGTAAAGCCTATATAAGGCATCATTTTCATATTTGTGAGGAGGCTGGCTCCACTAGGGAGCATTAGGAGTAGTAGTAGAGAGCTCTCTCTTAGTTTTCTTTCCTGTTTTAAATCTTGGGTTGGAGAATTGAAGGAATTCTGTTTCAATCTCATCCTAAGATCTCTCTGCTTTATTTACTGCACACTTGGATTTCAGTTTTGGTTAATTGCTTCTTCATCTACTCCTTCTGCACTTTACATTTCTTTAATTTCTTTGCAATTGCTCTTGTTGGATCTAGGAAGGCATTGAGATCTAGACTTGGTTATCTAGTCTCTTGGGTCCTGAGATCTGAATTCCAATTTCACATTCTCTGTTTAATGCTTTTCATGTTTATTTACGTTTCTGTTTTTTTGATCCGATTCAATCAAGTTATATTCCAATCTTCTAATTGTTGCAATTTACTTTTCCTTGTTTAAATTCTGCAAATCCAATTCCTCCCAAAACAAGGAAAAGTAAATTGCAACAATTAGAAGATTGGAATATAACTTGATTGAATCGGATCAAAAAAACAGAAACGTAAATAAACATGAAAAGCATTAAACAGAGAATGTGAAATTAGAATTCAGATCTCAGGACCCAAGAGACTAGATAACCAAGTCTAGATCTCAATGCCTTCCTAGATCCAACAAGAGCAATTGCAAAGAAATTAAAGAAATGTAAAGTGCAGAAGGAGTAGATGAAGAAGCAATTAACCAAAACTGAAATCCAAGTGTGCAGTAAATAAAGCAGAGAGATCTTAGGATGAGATTGAAACAGAATTCCTTCAATTCTCCAACCCAAGATTTAAAACAGGAAAGAAAACTAAGAGAGAGCTCTCTACTACTACTCCTAATGCTCCCTAGTGGAGCCAGCCTCCTCACAAATATGAAAATGATGCCTTATATAGGCTTTACAAAATGGAAATGAAAATGAAATTAAAAACAAATTACAATTAAATGAAATTCCTATTTTATCTATTTCTTGTGCCTTTGAGTGATGATCATGGGCCCTTTCTCTTGATGGAATTGGGTTGAGAGAGGCCTTGGTTGATTGCTCTTGGAGTTTGAGGAGGAACCGAAGTGAACCGGGTTTGAATTTGCAAAAGTTGGAGTAAAAGTTTGAGCCAAAGTTAGGGGTCTAACTTTGGCCCCAACTTTTCATAGCAGCTAGCATCATTTTGCTGCTACTCACGTTGGTGCCAACGTTAGGGGTCTAACTTTGACCCTAACGTTGGCCTTGCCTTGTGTGCTTGTGGCGCCAACTTTGTCCTCTTGTCATGTTGCCAATTTTTATGCCCAATATAAACTATCATATATGGTTGGAAAGCTCTAAATGTCAGCTTTCTAATCCACTTGGAATCACTTCAATTGGACATCTACAACTCAAGTTATGATCATTTGAAGAGGGCATGGTTGCTGGCTTTGGTGTGCAGCGTTTGAGGTAAAGTTTGCCTCAAACGTTAGCGAAAACGCCAGTTCTGGAGGCCCAAACGTATTGTCCACCCCATACTATTATACATTGTTGGAAAGCCCTGAATGTCTACTTTCCATTGCCGTTGGAAGCGCATCAATTGGAGCTCTACAGCTCGAGTTATACTCCGTTGAAGGTGCAGAGGTCAGTTGGCCTCACTGCAGGTTGCCACCATGTTCGTTTATGCACATTGCGGGGCAGTTTTCTCCCTCAATTTTAGTGTCCACCATGCAGTGCCATATATGCTTGGAAAGCTCTTGATTCCTACTTTCTAATGCTTTTTGAATCACCTCATTTGGAGCTCTGTAGCTCAAGTTATTCTTGTTGGAAGTATACCCCTTCAAGCTGTTGTGGTGTGTGGCGCCAACGTTAGCCTCCAAGTTAGGGGTCTAACGTTGGCGCAAACGTGAGTAGCCCCTGGGGCAAATTTTTCATGCCAACGTTAGCCTCCAAGTTAGGGGGCTAACGTTGGCGCAAACGTTGAGTAGCCCTGGGACAAATTTTTCAATTCTCACGTTAGCCTCAAAGTTAGGGGTCTAACTTTGAGGCTAACTTTTCACCCAAAAGTTTTTGTCCTCTCTTCCTCCTTGTTTTGAGCCACGCTTTTCTTCCTTTGGGCCACGCTTTTCTTCCTTGATTTGGTCATGGGTCACGCTTTTTAGAAGCATGGCCTAAGCCTCCAAAGTGTGCTCTAACTTCAAAGTGTGCCCAAAATTCCTCTTTTCTTCTTTTTAGCTTATTTTGTGCTCTTTTTGCTTCTTTTTCTTCTTATTTCCTACAAAGTTTATCAAATCAAAAGATCAAAGAAATGTACCATTTAAGCACCAAAGAATGCAATATTTAAGCATTAATCATAAATTTCTTGTATGAAAAAGCATAGAAAAACATGACATGGTGACATGTCATCACAACACCAAACTTAAACCTTGCTTGTCCCCAAGCAAGAAAAGAATCATGCAATAAAGATTGACAATCCAAGGCAAGAAGAATAGCAACTCAATGTTCATGGTAAGCTAGTTTTCTACGCATGCTACAATCACAAACGAAATGTAAATGATTGATGCTTCCATCTAGCTCAATTTATGAAATCTTTCTTTTATATTTCTTCCTTGAAGCAAGCTTTTGATTTTCTTATTTAGCTTCTCCTTTTGGGTGCTTTGCCCCATGAGTTGATAACAAAGCTACGACTTCTAAATGCTTTGTTTTCAAGTATTACCACTTGATACATAAGCACCACAAGCATTTGATTAGAGGACTTCATTAAGCTCATTTTTCTTTTCTTTTCTTAACTCTCTAATCATTGATGCTCAGAGCCTTGAGCTTTGAGGGAGTGCTTTTGCACTTTGAGCCTAGCCTTGACTTCTAAGTGTTTTGTTTCCAAGCATTTGGCTTGATACATAAACACCACAAGCACTTAACAAATAAATTGCCATTGGTACTCAGAGCCTTCAGCTTTCTCATTCTTTCCCTTTTTCTTTTCTTGCTTTATTTTGCATTTGCTTTCAAGGTTTTCATGATTTTAAAAGATTTCACAAAATGTCCTAGATGAAAACTTCAATTAAATAAAATCCAATGCAATTAAGCAACAATCAAACATACTAGCTTTCCAATACTTTTATGCACATGCTAATATCTTCTTTAATGCCTTGTTTGTTTATGATCATGATACTTTGTTGCTTTTGAATTCACAAAACTCAAGTTGGTAATCATAATGACATAGCATCATGTTGCAATTTAGAAATCAAACTATGCTTTTTCATACACACATGCAATCAGAGAAGGTAAAGACAATCATGCAGTTTATAGTGCTTGAAACAAATGAGAGGAAAAGGAACTTTACAACCTTGTAGTTCATCTTCTCTATTGTTGTCATTTTCCTCCCATTCTCCTCCTTCCCATACCAAACTCAGAATGCTTGCTCATCCTCAAGCAACTATTAGAACTGTGGCTATGGGGCTAAGATGGATCATGAATGTCTTACATAATGAAAAGTTAGTAGTACATGTGTTCTAAGCAAGCAAAATTAAAGATAATAATCAAGGCACAAGAGACAGAGACATCGTGATTGCAAGCTTAAGAAGGTGAGCATAATACTTTGCATAAAGAATAAGGGGCACACCAAACTTAGTGTGACACTTTCACTTGGAATTAATGCAAGTACCTTGTAAGAATTGGAACCAAATTTTGTTGCATAGCAATACCAAACTTAGAATGCAACCATATGTCAATTTATTTGAATTAAAACTAAACAAGAGAAACTGTTATTTGTTGAATACAATCACCAAGCCAAGATTTGCCATGAATAAAGCTCTCTTGGTAATGTATTAACAAACACAGTAACTAAGCAAACTAAAATAAAAGCATTTAAAAACTGAAAAAAAAATGACTAAAGAAAGCAGAATGAAAAAGTGTCAAATTAAAAGAGACAAATAAAACTGCAGAGGCATTATGATTATGCAGACAAGTAGTGTTGCTTGAATAAATTGCATAGAAAATAAGTGGCACACCAAACTTAGAATCTTGGTGTGTCACTTTCATTTTTGAGTTGATGCAATCATCCAAAAAGATTGAGAACAATTTGTTGCAGGGCAACACCAAACTTAGATTGTAACCATATGCCATTTTATTGAATTTAAACAAAGTAAAGAAAGAAAACAAAGCATAGAAGAGAATTTGTACCTACTGTTGACATGTTGTTTACTTTCTTCCTCTTCTTCCAGTTTGTTAAGAGGAATGACTCCAAGAGGGGAGAAGTTTCAGTTATTGTCCCCTGTCTTGGTCTTCTTTCAACAAGCTCCCTTGTGAAATTGGCTTGATTGATCTTGCTTGCTGGATCAGGGGGAGGATTGTTTGCAGTTGACCTTCTCATAAATGTTGTCCTTGGTATCTTGGTCACAATCCTCTTCTTGGTGCTTTTATCAATTGCCTTCACTTCTTGGATGTCAAGACATGGTTGCTGTGTGATTATTGGAGTGATTTCCTCATTAAGGGCCTCTTGTATTGGTGGTTCCACGAGCCTTTCCTTCATGTGATGTTCTGTTTCACTTGAGTGTGAATTCTCTGAAATGACTTCCTCACTTTCATGCTCCTCCACTCCTTTCCTTGCACCCAACATTTGTTTTAATCGCTCTATCATGGGGGAAGTTTGTTGATCTTCCCAACATTTCTTCATCTCCTCTTCAAACCTTTCAATCATGGAGTCAAGTGTTGAGGCGTTTTGGTCCAGGGGAGTTTGTGAGAGCTGTGAGTCTTCATGTTCTCTTGTTATCTCAAGTGCAGTTTCAGGTTCAACCACCTCATTCTTCCTTGAAAGTTCACTTGATGCAGTGGCCTCCTTATCTTGCTCTTCCACTTTATCCTTCACATCTGTCAATTGGTCTTTATTTCCCTTGCTTAGTAGTTCTAAGCGTTTATCTGTGTCCTCCAATTGCTTATCTATCTCCTGAGAAAGGATTTCTAGTTCCCTCCAAGATTGTTGACCTTCCTCCACCATCCTGTTAAACCTGGACTCAAGTTTTGAGAGTCTTTGGCTCGTGGAGGTTTGTGTTGAGGCATATTTAGGTGATGAAGAATTGTCAATTGAGAAACTGGGACGTGAGGGTGAATGCTCTTTCATTCCTTGGTGATACTTCCAGCCACCATTAGAATAATGACTTGAATCATTTTGTGGTGGTGGTTGGTATCCCATATGATTTTCTTGCTCATCTTGTGTTTCTGAAGCATAGCTCCATGAATTGGAGTGCCCAAAATTTGAAGTTTCTTGGTGATATTCCCAACCACCATTAGAGATTGGTGATGGTGGGTAATATCCCATAAAATTTGTTTGATCATAAGATGAGTTGAACTCCATTTGAATTTTGTAAAACACAACACCAAGAAAAATTGAAATTCATATCTCTGAGATGAATTTCTTAGTGAGGCAATAACTCAAACACCTTGGTTTCAACTTAGAACAGAGAACAAAAATAAAGAAAATGCTTGATCTAGACTTCTCACCCACTTAATCATTGTTGATCTAATCAATCCCCGGCAACGGCGCCAAAAACTTGATGAGTTATTTTGGTGGAAAAATGAATTTCTCCCAAAACACACAATTCCAACCGGCAAGTGCACCGGGTCGCATCAAGTAATAATAACTCACGGGAGTGAGGTCGATCCCACAGGGATTGATGGATCAAGCAATTTTAGTGGGTGATTAGTTTAGTCAAGCTAACATTGGTGAATTGTGTGAAGAGTGACCGACAGAAAGTAAATTGCAAGAATTAAAGGTGCAGAATGTAAATTGGTAAGTAACTTAAAGAGCAAGAAATGTAAATTGCAAGACTCTTAAATTGCAAGAATTATAAATTGCATGAAATTGTAAAGGGAATTGGGAATTGGATTTGCAGAATTTAAACAAGGAAAAGTAAATTGCAACAATTAGAAGATTGGAATATAACTTGATTGAATCAGATCAAAAAAATAGAAACGTAAATAAACATGAAAAGCATTAAACAGAGAATGTGAAATTGGAATTCAGATCTCAGGACCCAAGAGACTAGATAACCAAGTCTAGATCTCAATGCCTTCCTAGATCCAACAAGAGCAATTGCAAAGAAATTAAAGAAATGTAAAGTGCAGAAGGAGTAGATGAAGAAGCAATTAACCAAAACTGAAATTCAAGTGTGCAGTAAATAAAGCAGAGAGATCTTAGGATGAGATTGAAACAGAATTCCTTCAATTCTCCAACCCAAGATTTAAAACAGGAAAGAAAACTAAGAGAGAGCTCTCTACTACTACTCCTAATGCTCCCTAGTGGAGCCAGCCTCTTTACAAATATGAAAATGATGCCTTATATAGGCTTTACAAAATGGAAATGAAAATGAAATTAAAAAAAAACTACAATTAAATGAAATTCCTATTTTATCTATTTCTTGTGCCTTTGAGTGATGATCATGGGCCCTTTCTCTTGATGGAATTGGGTTGAGAGAGGCCTTGGTTGATTGCTCTTGGAGTTTGAGGAGGAACCGAAGTGAACCGGGTTTGAATTTGCAAAAGTTGGAGTAAAAGTTTGAGCCAAAGTTAGGGGTCTAACTTTGGCCCCAACTTTTCATAGCAGCTAGCATCATTTTGCTGCTACTCACGTTGGTGCCAACGTTAGGGGTCTAACTTTGACCCTAACGTTGGCCTTGCCTTGTGTGCTTGTGGCGCCAACTTTGTCCTCTTGTCATGTTGCCAATATTTATGCCCAATATAAACTATCATATATGGTTGGAAAGCTCTAAATGTCAGCTTTCTAATCCACTTGGAATCACTTCAATTGGACATCTACAACTCAAGTTATGATCATTTGAAGAGGGCATGGTTGCTGGCTTTGGTGTGCAGCGTTTGAGGTAAAGTTTGCCTCAAACGTTAGCGAAAACGCCAGTTCTGGAGGCCCAAACGTATTGTCCACCACATACTATTACCCATTGTTGGAAAGCCCTGAATGTCTACTTTCCATTGCCGTTGGAAGCGCATCAATTGGAGCTCTACAGCTCGAGTTATACTCCGTTGAAGGTACAGAGGTCAGTTGGCCTCACTGCAGGTTGCCACCATGTTCGTTTATGCACATTACGGGGCAGTTTTCTCCCTCAATTTTAGTGTCCACCATGCAGTGCCATATATGCTTGGAAAGCTCTTGATTCCTACTTTCCAATGCTTCTTGAATCACCTCATTTGGAGCTCTGTAGCTCAAGTTATTCTTGTTGGAAGTATACCCCTTCAAGCTGTTGTGGTGTGTGGCGCCAACGTTAGCCTCCAAGTTAGGGGTCTAACGTTGGCGCAAACGTGAGTAGCCCCTGGGACAAATTTTTCATGCCAACGTTAGCCTCCAAGTTAGGGGGCTAACATTGGCGCAAACGTTGAGTAGCCCTGGGACAAATTTTTCAATTCTCACGTTAGCCTCAAAGTTAGGGGTCTAACTTTGAGGCTAACTTTTCACCCAAAAGTTTTTGTCCTCTCTTCCTCCTTGTTTTGAGCCACGCTTTTCTTCCTTTGGGCCACGCTTTTCTTCCTTGATTTGGTCATGGGTCACGCTTTTTAGAAGCATGGCCTAAGCCTCCAAAGTGTGCTCCAACTTCAAAGTGTGCCCAAAATTCCTCTTTTCTTCTTTTTAGCTTATTTTGTGCTCTTTTTGCTTCTTTTTCTTCTTATTTCCTACAAAGTTTATCAAATCAAAAGATCAAAAAAATGTACCATTTAAGCACCAAAGAATGCAATATTTAAGCATTAATCATAAATTTCTTGTATGAAAAAGCATAGAAAAACATGACATGGTGACATGTCATCAGGATTCCGAGTAGGATCTGGAAGGGGTGACTGTGACGAGCTTCAAACTCATGACTGTTGGGCGTAGTGAGAGATGCAAAAGGAACATTCGATCCTATTCCAACACAAGTCAGAACCAACAGCTGATTAGCCATGCGGTATCTGATGAGCGGATAATTTCTAGCTGAAATTGAGGGACCTGAGCAAAAATCTGATTTAGAGGCTGAAAAGGACTGCAGATGCTATTGGATTCTGACCTCCCTGCACTCGAAGTGGATTTTCTGGAGCTACAGAAGCCCAATTGGTGCGCTCTCAATTGCGTTGGAAAGTATACATCCTGGGCTTTCCAGCAATGTATAATAGTTCATACTTTGTCCGAGATTTGATGGCCCAAACCGGCGTTGCAAATCAGCTTCAGAATTCCCGGCGTTTAACGCCAGAACTGGCACAAAAATTGGAGTTAAACGCCCAAACTAGCATAAAAGCTGGCATTTAACTCCATAAAAAGTCTCTACACATGAAAGCTTCAATGCTCAGCCCAAGCACACATCAAGTGGACCCCGGAAGTGGATTTTTTACGTCATTTACTCATTTCTGTATACCCTAGGTTACTAGTTCACTATTAATAGGATCTTTTGACATTGTATCTTGACCTCATGACACATTACACGTTTCTTACTGTACCTTCTACGGCATGAGTCTCTAAACCCCATGGTTGGGGGTAAGGAGCTCTGCTGTGTCTTGATGGATTAATGCAATTACTACTGTTTTTCATTCACTCACGCTTGCTTCTATTCTAAGATATCACTTGTTCCTAAACTTGATGAATGTGATGATCCGTGACACTCATCATCATTCTCATCTATGAACGTGTGCCTGACAACCATCTCCGTTCTACCTTAGATTGAGTAGATATCTCTTGGATTCTTTAATCGAAATCTTCGTGGTATAAGCTAGAATTAATAGCGGCATTCAAGAGAGTCCGGAAGGTCTAAACCTTGTCTGTAGTATTCTGAGTAGGATTCAAGGATTGAATGACTGTGACGAGCTTCAAACTCCTGAAGGCTGGGCGTTAGTGACAGACGCAAAAGAATCACTAGATTCTATTCCAACCTGATTGAGAACCGACAGATGATTAGCCGTGCTGTGACAGAGCGCGTTGAACATTTTCACTGAGAGGATGGGAGGTAGCCATTGACAACGGTGAAACCCTACATACAGCTTGCCATAGAAGGAGCCTTGTGTGCATGAATAAGAAGACAGTAGGAAAGTAGAGATTCAGAAGATAGAGCATCTCCAAAACCTCAACCTATTCTCCATTACTGCAAAACAAGTACTTATTTTATGCTCTTTTACTTTTCACAATTAAACCTGATAATTATTTATATCCTGACTAAGAGTTACAAGATAACCATAGCTTGCTTCAAGCCGACAATCTCCGTGGGATCGACCCTTACTCACGTAAGGTATTACTTAGATGACCCAGTGCACTTGCTAGTTAGTTGTGCGAAATTGCAAAAATGTGGCTGCAATTTCGTGCACCAAGTTTTTGGCGCCGTTGCCAGGGATTGTTCGAGTTTGGACAACTGACGGTTTATCTTGTTGCTTAGATTAGGACTGTTTTATTTTTGTTGGTTTAGAGTCTTTTATTTGAGTTTAGTTTCATATTTTAAGTTTGGTGTCAATTGCATGCTTTTGTTTTCTTTTAATTTTTCGAATTTGCATGTTCTTAGTCCTTTCTTAATTGATGGTGTTTTTGTGGAAAAAAAATTTTTTCCAAAACACCTAAAACTCACCGGCAAGTGTACCGGGTCGCATCAAGTAGTAAAACTCACTTAGAGTGAGGTCGATCCCACGAGGATTGATGGATCAAGCAACTTTAGTGGGTGATTAGTTTAGTCAAGCTAACATTGGTGAATTTTGTGAAATGTAGCCAACAGAAAGTAAATAGCAAGGAAAATTAAAGTGCAGAAAGTAAAATGACTGAAACTTAAAGAGCAAGAAAAATAAATTAGCAAAATCTTAATTGACAAGAAAGGTAAATTGCATGAAAAGTAAAGGGGCTGGGGTGTTGGAAATTAAAGAGAGCAATAGATCAAGCAACTGGAAATTTAAATTGCAGGAAGAATAAATTGGGATCAATGTAAACAGAGAAGCGAAATTGCAGTGAATAAGAACTTAGAGCAATTGCAGGAATTGTAAATTGTAGAAAATTTAAATGAGATTTACAGCAAGCTTAATGTAAACTGAATTGAGGAACCAAACAGAAAGTAAAATGCAGCTCAATTGCAAAATCTAAATGAGAGGTTGAAGATCTTAGGAGCTCAATGAGACTAGAAAACAAGTCTAGATCTCAATCCCTTCCTTGATCCAACAGAAAACAGATTGAAGAAGAAATAGAGATGAAAGCAGTAAAGAGAGCTTTGATTCAAATCACAATTCACTGAAATTATGCAGACAAGCAAACAGAGAGAATTCTCAAGGTGAGATTGAAACAGAATTTCTTCAATTCTCAACCAAGATTCAAAACGAAATTGAAAACTAAAAGAGAGAGCTCTCTAATCCTAATGCTCCCTAGTGGAGCCAGCCTTCTTAATAAAATGAAATAGATACCTATTTATAGGAATTTTTACAAAATGAAAATAAAATTCAAAACAAATTACAACTAAAATGAAATTTCTATTCTAACTATCTCTTGTGCCTTTGAGTGGTGTCAATTGGGCCCTTGCTCTTGATGGAATTTGGTTGACAAAAGCTTCTATTGATTGCTCTTGGAGTTGGAAAGAAACCCACTTGTGAACCGGGCCATGAATCATTAAAGCTTGAGTAAAAGCTTGAGGGCAAACTTTGACTCAAGCTTTTTGTAGCAGCTTGCCTCCCGTGCTGTCATCCACGTTTGGCTCAAAGTTTGAGGTCAAACTTGAGCTCAAACGTGGATCCTCCCTTGCATGCCTTTTGGCCAACGTTTGGCCCAACGTTTGAGGCTCAAACGCATTGTCCACCCCATACTATTATATATTGTTGGAAAGCCCTGAATGTCTACTTTCCAATGCCATTGGGAGTGGATAGTTTGGAGCTTCACAGCTCGAGTTATACTCCATCGAAGGTGCAGAGGTCAGTTGGCCTCACTGCAGGTTGACACCATGTTCGTTTATGCACATTTCGGGGCAGTTTTCTCCCTCAATTTTAGTGTCCACCATACAGTGCCATATATGCTTGGAAAGCTCTCAATTCCTACTTTCCATTGCGTTTTGAATCACCTCATTTGAAGCTCTGTAGCTCAAGTTATTCTTGTTGGAAGTATACCCCTTCAGGCTGTGAGGAGCAACGTTTGACTCAAAGTTTGAGGCAAACGTTGGCGCAAGCTTTTGCTCCCATGGGTGTTTGTTGTGGCGCCAACGTTTGCCTAAAAGCTTGAGGGCAAACGTTGGTGCAAGCTTTTGCTCCTACCAGGGTGAATTCAACTCCTCCTAAAGTTTGAGCTAAAGTTTGAGACAAGCTTTGGCTCAAGCTTTTTGTCCTCTCTTGCTTTTTGCCATTCCTTCTTTCTTCAACCTTCTTCAAAGCTCTTTTCACCTATCATCAATCAATCAAAAACATCAAAGCTATGCTATAATCATGAGAGTTCTTCTTTTTCTTGAAATTTAAGCAATTATGGCATAAAAACTCATGAAAATGCATCAATTCATCCATGGTTGATTGAATCAAAGGAAACATGAAATTCTACCCAAATGGCTTGCTTATGGCTCAAGAAAGTGCATAAAACCTATTAAAAAAAACAAAGAAAAAGCATAGAAAAACATGACATGATGACATGTCATCATTAATCCTTAAAAATTCTAAGTTTGGTGTCTTCTTTGTGTTTTCCTTTAAATTTTCGAAAATTTGTGTTTGATTTTCTAAAAATTTTAAGTTTGGTGTCATTTTGTTGTTTTTCTCTTTCCTCATTTCAACAATCAAATCTTTTTCAAAATAATTTTCAATCATATCTTTTCAATTGCTAATTCCAAAATCTTTTTAATTAACTAATTGATTTAGTTTTCAATTTGCTTTGATCTTATTTTCTTTTAGTTTTTGAAATTTTATTTATTTTCCATTTATTTTATTTTAATTTTTTTCGGTCACTTTTAGTTAAAAAAAAATTTACTTTACTTGTGAATCCATATCATATTCTCTTTCTCCATCATGGACCTAAGTGGAATTGAGCAGTCCAGAAGGACTCTAGGGTCATGTGCTAACCCCATTACAACTGCATATGGGAGTAGCATCTGTATACCTCCCATCAAAGCAAGCAGCTTTGAGCTAAATCCTCAACTCATTATCATGGTGCAGAAAAATTGCCAGTATTCCGGTCTTCCACAGGAAGAACCTACTGAGTTTCTGGCACAATTTTTACAAATTGCTGACACAGTACGTGATGAAGAGGTGGATTAGGATGTCTACAGACTATTACTGTTTCCATTTGCTGTAAAAGATCAAGCTAAGAGGTGGTTGAATAACCAACCTACAGCAAGCATAAAGACATGGAGACAGTTATCAGACAAATTCCTGAATCAATTTTTCCCTCCAAAAAGGATGACACAGCTAAGGCTGGACATCCAAGGCTTTAAACAAGAGGATAATGAATCCCTTTATAATGCCTGGGAGAGGTACAGAGGTATGCTAAGAAAATGCCCCTTTGAAATGTTTTCAGAGTGGGTACAGTTAGACATCTTCTACTATGGGCTTACAGAAAAAGCTCAGATGTCTCTAGACCACTCAGCCGGTGGATCTATACATATGAGGAAGACGATTGAAGAGGCTCAAGAGCTTATAGATACTGTTGCTAGAAATCAACATCTATACTCTAGCAATGAGTCCTCTACAAAAGAAGAAGCTATGGCAGTAACTACTGATCCTAATCCTCAAGAACAAATTGTTGAGCTTAATCAGCAATTACTTCTATTGACAAAGCAGTTAGCAGAATTTAAAGAGATGCTCCAAGAAACCAAAATTACTAACAGAAGAATGCCAGGCAGTTCAACTGAGGAGTGGAAAGACATTGAATAACACTGCTCAAAGTAGCAAAAAGCCAGGAAAGGAACAATTGACAGAGGATAACCAAACCACTGCCCAAAATCCCTCTAAGGACAGTAAGAGCCCAGAGAGGAATACTTCTGGCATTCAAACGCCAGAAAGGGGGGAAAAGCTGGCATTAAACGCCCATTCCTTGCCCAGTTCTGGCGTTCAAACGCCAGAAAAGGGGGAAAAGTTGGCGTTAAACGCCCATTCCTTACCCAATCCTGGCGTTCAAACGCCAATGAGGAATCAGACACCTGAGAGTGCTGATAGTAACCCCTCTAAAAAGGCTTCTCCAACCACCTTTGTAAGGAATAAACCTGCAGCAACTAAGGTTGAAGAATATAAAGCCAAGATGCCTTATCCTCAGAAACTCCTCCAAGCAGAACAGGATAAGCAATTTGCTCGCTTTGCAGATTATCTAAGGACTCTTGAAATAAAGATTCTGTTTGCAGAGGCACTTGAGCAAATACCTTCTTATGCCAAGTTTATGAAAGAGATCTTAAGTCATAAGAAGGATTGGAGAGAAACTGAAAAAGTGTTTCTCACTGAAGAATGCAGTGCAGTCATTCTAAAGAGCTTACCAGAAAAGCTCCAAGATCCAGGAAGCTTTATGATACCATGCACATTAGAAGGTGCTTGCACCAAGACAGCGCTGTGTGACCTTGGAGCAAGTATCAATCTAATACCTGCATCCACTATCAGAAAGCTTGGGTTGACAGAAGAAGTCAAACCAACCCAGATATGTCTCCAACTTACTGATGGCTCCATTAAATATCCATCAGGCATAATTGAGGACATGATTGTCAAGGTCGGGCCATTCGCCTTTCCCACTGACTTTGTAGTGCTGGAAATGGAGGAGCACAAGAGTGCAACTCGCATCCTAGGAAGACCTTTCCTAGCAACTGGACGAACTCTTATTGATGTACAAAAAGGGGAAGTAACCCTGAGAGTCAATGAGGATGAGCTCAAGTTGAATGCTGTAAAAGCTATGCAGCATCCAGACACTATAAATGACTGCATGAGCACTGACATTATTGACTCTTTGGTGGAAGAGATCAATATGGCTGAAAGTCTAGAATCAGAGCTAGAGGACATCTTCAAGGATGTTCAGCCTGATCAGGAAGAACCAGAGGAAACAAAAGAATTTTTGAAAATCCCTCAGGAAGAGGATAAACCTCCCAAATCTGAGCTCAAACAACTACCACCATCCCTGAAGTACGTATTTCTGGGAGAGGGTGACACTTTTCCAGTGATCATAAGCTTTGCTTTAAATCCACAGGAAGAGGAAGCACTATTCAAGTGCTAAGGACACACAAGACAGCTCTTGGGTGGTCCATAAGTGATCTTAAGGGCATTAGCCCAGTAAGATGCATGCACAAGATCCTATTGGAAGATAATGCCAAACCAGTGGTTCAACCACAAAGGCGGCTAAATCCAGCCATGAAGGAGGCGGTGCAGAAAGAGGTCACTAAATTACTAGAGGCTGGGATTATTTATCCTATTTCTGATAGCCTCTGGGTGAGCCCTGTCCAGGTTGTCCCCAATAAGGGAGGCATGACAGTGGTTCATAATGAAAAAAATGAACTGGTTCCTACAAGAACAGTTACAGGGTGGCGCATGTGTATTGACTACAGAAGGCTCAATACAGCCACCAGAAAGGATCATTTTCCTTTACCATTCATAGACCAAATGCTAGAAAGACTAGCTGGTCATGATTATTACTGCTTTTTGGATGGCTATTCAGGTTACAACCAAATTGCAGTAGATCCTCAAGACCAAGAGAAAACAGCATTCACTTGCCCTTCTGGCGTGTTTGCCTACAGGAGAATGCCTTTTGGTCTGTGTAATGCTCCTGCAACTTTTCAGAGATGCATGTTATCCATCTTCTCTGATATGGTGAAGAAATTCCTGGAAGTCTTCATGGATGACTTCTCAGTATATGGAGACTCATTCAACTCCTGTCTTAACCATCTAGCACTTGTACTGAAAAGGTGCCAAGAGACTAACCTGGTCTTAAACTGGGAGAAATGTCACTTTATGGTGACTGAAGGAATTGTCCTTGGGCACAAAATTTCAAGCAAGGGAATAGAGGTGGATAAAGCAAAGGTAGAGGTAATTGAAAAATTACCACCACCTGCCAATGTTAAGGCAATCAGAAGCTTTCTGGGGCATGCAGGATTTTACAGAAGGTTTATAAAGGATTTTTCAAAAATTGCAAAACCTCTGAGCAACCTGCTAGCTGCTGACACACTATTTGTGTTTGACACACAGTGTTTGCAGGCATTTGAGACCCTGAAAGCCAAGATGGTCACAGCACCAGTCATCTCTGCACCAGACTGGACATTACTATTCGAATTAATGTGTGATGCCAGTGAACATGCCATTGGTGTAGTGTTGGGACAGAGGCATAACAAGCTTCTGCACGTCATTTATTATGCCAGCCGTGTTCTAAATGACGCACAGAAGAATTACACAACCACAGAAAAAGAGTTACTTGCAGTGGTCTATGCCATTGACAAGTTTAGATCCTATTTAGTAGGATCAAAGGTGATTGTGTACACTGACCATGCTGCTCTTAAGTACTTACTCACAAAGCAGGATTCAAAACCCAGGCTCATAAGATGGGTGTTACTTCTGCAAGAGTTTGATATAGAAATAAGAGACAAAAAAGGGACAGAGAACTAAGTAGCTGATCATCTGTCCCGAATAGAACCAGTAGCTGGGGCATCCCTCCGTTCTACTGAGATCTCTGAGACCTTCCCAGATGAGCAACTCTTTGCCATTCAAGAAGCTGCATGGTTTGCAGATATTGCAAATTATAAAGCTGTAAGGTTCATACCCCAGGAGTACAGCAGGGTGCAAAGAAAGAAATTAATTTTAGATGCCAAATACTACCTATGGGATGAGCCATATCTCTTTAAGAGATGTGCAGACGGAATGATCCGCAGATGTGTACCTAGAGAGGAAGCACAAAGGATCCTGTGGCATTGCCATGGATCACAGTATGGAGGAAATTTCGGAAGCGAGCGAACAGCCACTAAGGTCCTCCAATGTGGCTTCTACTGGCCCACTCTCTATAGAGATGCCTGAGAGTTTGTGCGTAACTGTGACAGTTACCAAAGAGCTGGTAACTTGCCTCATGGATACGCCATGCCTCAACAAAGGATCCTAGAGATTGAATTGTTTGATGTATGGGGTATTGACTTCATGGGTTTGTTCCCACCGTCATACTCAAACACTTACATTCTGGTGGCAGTGGACTATGTATCTAAATGGGTAGAAGCAATTGCTACACCCAATAATGATACTAAGACCGTGCTAAAATTCCTCCAGAAACACATCTTCAGCAGGTTTGGTGTTCCCAGAGTACTAATCAGTGATGGGGGCACTCATTTCTGCAATAAATAGCTGTACTCTGCTATGGTCCGATATGGAATTAGCCACAAAGTAGCAACTCCGTATCATCCACAGATAAATGGGCAAGCTGAAGTCTCTAACAGAGAGCTAAAAAGAATCCTGGAATGGACTGTAATTACCCGTAGAAAGGATTGGGCAAAGAGCTTGGATGATGCTCTGTGGGCATACAGAACAGCATTCAAGACTCCTATAGGAACCTCTCCATACCAACTTGTCTATGGCAAGGCCTGTCATCTGCCCGTGGAACTGGAACATAAAGCCTACTGGGCAACCAGATTCCTAAACCTGGATGCTAAATTAGCTGGTGAAAAAAGATTACTCCAGCTAAATGAGCTAGATGAATTTAGACTCAATGCCTTTGAAAATGCAAAAATCTATAAGGAAAAGGCAAAGAAATGGCATGACAAGAAGTTGTCATCCAAAGTCTTTGAGCCAGGACAAAAAGTTCTGCTTTTCAACTCTAGGCTCAGACTATTCCCAGGAAAACTTAAATCCCGGTGGAAGGGTTCGTATGTAATTACAAGAGTGTCACCATACGGATATGTTAAGCTTCAGGATATTGATTCTGACAAAAAGTTCATTGTTAATGGACAGAGGATCAAACATTATCTTGAAAGTAATTTTGAGCAAGAATGCTCAAAACTGAGGCTTGAATGATTCTCAGTGAAGGTCCAGCTAAAGACAATAAAAAAGCGCTTGCTGGGAGGCAACCCAGTCATTAGCAGGTTATCCGTTTTGTTTAATAAAAGTTTGATACATATTCTCAAAGGGCGATCATCAAAATTGAAGGAATTCACAGAGTTACAGAAGGATTCAGTTCAAAAAGCAGAGAAAAGGAGCTTGTTGGCGAAAAAATGCCAGTAAGGGGTACTCTGGGCGTTAAACGCCAGAATGGACACCATTCTGGGCGTTTAACACCAGGTGTGCAGCATCCTGGGCGTTTAGCAAAATGCCCAGTGATGAAGGGGTTTTTGGCGTTTAACGCTAGCCAGGGTACCTGGCTGGGCGTTAAACGCCCAAATTGGCCAACATTTGGGCGTTAAACGCCAGAATGGATACCATTCTGGGCGTTTAACGCCAGAAAGGTGGGGGACAGAGATTTTGCTTTCCACTTCAAATTTTTTCAAACTTTCCTGTTTTGATCCATAATTTTCTACATAAACACATTTCAAACTTTCATTATTCACCTTCAAAATTTTCAAAATTAAAATCATTCTTCAAATCTCTTTCAAATCCTTTCCAAATCTTCTTCAAAAAAAACTCAAATATCTCTCAAATTCTTTCCATATCTTCTCAAATCTCCTTCCAAATTTTCGAAATCTCTCTCCCTTCCTTATAAATATATGTTCAGCCACACCCCCTTCCCCACCATTCGAATTTTCTCTCTTTCTCTCTCTCCTCTTTCCTTTCTTTTGCTTGAGGACAAGCAAACCTCTAAGTTTGGTGTGTTTTTCCGTGATCACTAAGCTAAGGCTCATCAAGATCATGGCCCCCAAAGGAAAACAAACCAATTCAAGAGGCAAGAAAGAGAATGCTCCAAAAGACCTTTGGAGTCAAGAGAGGTCCGGAAGTTAAATTTGATCTGAAAGAAGATGAATATCCGGAGATCCAAGAGCAAATTCGAAACAGAGGATGGGAAGTTTTAACCAACCCTGAGACAAAGGTTGGAAGATATGGTTCAGGAATTCTACTCAAATCTGTGGCTGACAGATAAGCAGAGAATGACTGGAACCGCTTTTTATACCTACAGAACCATGGTCAGAGGGAGAATTATTTACTTCCATCTGGACAAAATAAGAGAGGTCTTCAAATTACCTCAACTACAAGATGATCCTGAATCCTTTAATAGGAGAATGGTGAGAGTAGATAAGGGATTGGATCAAGTTCTAGAGGACATATGCCTCCCTGGAACCAAGTGGATGACCAATTCAAAAGGTGTCCCAAACCAACTCAAGAGGGGAGATCTCAAACCAGTTGCAAGAGGCTGGTTGGACTTCATAGGGCGTTCTATCTTGCCAACTAGCAACCGTTCTGAGGTTACTATCAAGAGAGCAATGATGATTCATTGCATTATGCTGGGAAAAGAAGTGGAGATTCATCATCTGATTGCTTGTGAGATTTACACAATTGCAAACAAGAACTCCACTGAAGCCAAACTAGCTTACCCAAGCTTAATCTCTTTGCTATGTAAAGATGCTGGGGTAAGGATGGGAGTAGATGAATTCATCCCAATTGAGCACCCAATCACCAAAAGGTCAATGGAAGGACAAATGCAAGATAACTCTATCAAAAGGAGGGCGCAAGAGTTCCTCCCTGAACTTCCTGAAATTGACTACTGGACTCGTCTAGAAGCATATGTTGCCAAGCTACAAGAAGCTATGGAACAAATTAAGGAAGAACAGCAGAATCAAAACTGCATGCTCTGCAAATTGCTGAAGGAACAAGAGAAGCAGGGGCATGAGCTACAGGAGCTGAAGTGCCAAAAGCTCTCCCTTGAAGGGTCAAATACCCCACAAGTTGAGGGAGCATCCACTTCTCAAGATCAAGGTTGTTGAGTTCTAACTCTGTGATAATCCCTATCATTAGGAGTCTATTTTAGAGTAATTTAAATTTTGTTTTCTATTACTATTAGTCTTATCTTATATCTATTTCTGAGTCTTGTTCTTAATTCATGATTAATAAAATTTAAGGTTCATGTCTTAAAGCTATAAATGTCCTATGAATCCATCACCTTTCTTAAATGAAAAATGCTCTAATCACAAAAGAACAAGAAATACAGGATTTTGAATTCATCTCTGAAACTAGTTGAATTAGTTTGATGTGGTGACAATAATTTTTGTTTTCTGAATGAATGCTTGAACAGTGCATGTCTTTTGAATTTGTTGATTAAAGAATGTTAAACTTGTTGGCTCTTGAAAGAATGATGGAAAAGGAAAAATGTTGTTGAGGATCTGAAAAATCATCAAATTGATTCTTGAAGCAAGAAAAAGCAATCAAAAAAAAATTATTATTATTTTTAAGTGATCCAAGGCAAAAAGAGTGTGCTTAAGAACCCTGGAAACCTCTGATTGGGGACTCTAGCAAAGCTGAGTCACAATCTGAAAAGGTTCACCCAGTCATGTGTCTGTGGCATGAATGTATCCGGTGGTAATATTGGAAGACAGAGTGCTTTGGGCCACAGCCAAGACTCATAAAGTAGCTATGTTCAAGAATTATCATACTTAACTAGGAGAATCAATAACACTATGCTGTTGGATTTTGACCTCCATGCACTCGAAGTGGATTTTCTGCAGCTACAGAAGCCCAATTGGCGCGCTCTCTGATGAGCAGATAATTTATACGCTTTTTGGCATTATTTTTAGGTAGTTTTTAGTAAGTTCAAGCTACTTTTAGGGATGTTTTCATTAGTTTTT